>NC_140312.1:20113608-20317643 GCF_964211825.1 Aythya ferina
TTAGGGTTAGGTTTAGCGTTAGGGTTATGGTTAGGGTTAGTGTTAGGGTTAGGTTTCTGTTAGGGTTAGGGTTAGGGTCAGGGATAGGGTAGGTTTCGAGCTTGGGTTAGGGTTAGGGTTAAGGTTAAAATTAGGTTTAGGGTTAGGTTTCTGTTAGGGTTAGGGTTAGGTTTAGAGTTAGGGTTAGGGTTAGGGTTAGGTTTAGGGTTAGTGTTGTGTAATGGTTATGGTTACGGTCACGGTTAGGTTTAAGGTTAGGGTTAGAGTTAGGGTTAGTGTTAGGGTTAGGGTTAGGGTTAGGGTTAGGGTTAGGGTTAGGGTTAGGGTTAGGGTTAGGGTTAGGGTTAGGGTTAGGGTTATGTTTCTGTTAGGGTTAGGGTTATGGTTAGAGTTAGGATTAGGGTTAGGGTATGTTTCGAGTTAGGGTTAGTGTTATGGTTAGGTTTAAAATTAGTTTTAGTGTTAGTTTTCTGTTAGGGTTAGTGTTAGGGATAGGATTAGGTTTCGGGTAGGTTTAGGTTTAGGTTTAGGGTTAGGGTTAGGTTTAGGGTTAGGGTTACTGTTAGGTTTAGGGTTAGGTTTAGGGTTAGGGTTAGGGTTAGGGTAAGGATTAGGTTTTGGTTTAGGGTTAGGGTTAGGGTTAGGTTTATGGTTAGTGTTATGTTTGGATTTAGGTTTAGGTTTAGCGTTGAGGTTATGGTTAGGGTTAGTGTTAGGGTTCTGTTAGGGTTCGTGTTAGGGTTAGGGTTTGTTTTAGGTTTAGGGTTCGGGTTAGGGTTAGGGTCAGGTTTCTCTTAGGCTTAGAGTTAGGATTAGGGTTAGGTTAGGGTTAGCTTTAGTCTTAGTGTTATGCTTAAGGGTTGGGTTATGGTCAGGGTTAGGGTTAGGGTTAGGTTTACGGTTAGGGTTAGGGTTAGAATTAGGGTTAGGGTTAGTGTTCTCTGAGGGTTAGGTTTACGGTTAGAGTTAGGGTTAGGGTTAGGGTTAAGGTTAGGTTTATGTTATGGTTTGGGTTTGGGTTAGGGTAAGGGTTAGGTTTAGGGTTAGCAGTAGAATTAGGTTTCGGGTTAGGGTAAGCGTTTTGTTAGGTTTAGGGTTAGGGTTAGGTTTAGTCTTAAGGTTAGGATTAGGGTTAGGGCTAGGGTTAGGGTTAGGATTAGGATTAGGTTACGGTTAGGGTTAGGTTATGGTTAGGGTTACGGTTATGGTTAGGTTTAGTGATACGGTTAGGATTAGCGTTAGGGTTAGGGTTCTGTTAGTGTTAGGGCTAGGGTTAGGGTTACGGTTTGGGTTAGGGTTAGCGTTCGGGTTAGGGTTAGGGTTAGGTTTAGGGTTAGGGTTAGGGTTAGTGTTACGGTTATGTTAGTGTTGGTTTTAGAGTTAGGTTTAGGGCTAGGGTTAGGGTTGGGTTATGTTCACGGTTAGGGTTATGTTTGGGATAAGGGTTTGGTTTAGGGTTAGGGTTATTGTTAGGGTTATGTTTAGGATTATGATCAGGGTTATGTTTAGGCTAAGGGTTAGGTTTACGGTTAGGTTGATGGTTAGGTTTAGGGTTTGGGTTAGTGTTCTGTTAGGGTTAGGGTTAGGGTTAGTGCTCTGTTAGGATTACGGTTAGGTTTAGTGTAAGGTTTAGGGTTAGTGTTAGGTTTACGTTTAGGTTGATGGTTAGGTTTAGGGTTTGGGTTAGTGTTCTGTTAGGGTTGGGTTTAGTGTTATTGTTCTTTTAAGGTTGGGTTAGGGTTAGGGTTAGGGTTAGGGATACGTTCAGGGTTAGGGTTAGGGCTAGGTTTAGGGTAAGGTTTAAGGTTACGGTTAGGGTTAGGGTTAGGTTTACTGTTAGGTTGATGGTTAAAGTTAGGGTGACTATTCTGTTAGGGTTAGGGTTAGGGTTATTATTAGGTTATGGTTAGGGTTAGGGTTAGGGTTAGGGTTAGGGTTAGGGTTAGGGTTAGGGTTAGGGTTAGGGTTAGGGTTAGGGTTAGTGTTAGGGTTAGGGTAAGGGTTACTGTTAGGGTTAGGGTTAGGTTTAGCGTTCGGTTTAGGTTAGGGTTGGGGTTATGGTTATGTTTCTCTTCGGGTTAGGGTTATGGTTAGGGTTAGGATTAGGGTTAGGCTACGTTTCGAGCTAGGGTTAGGGTTGGGGTTAGGGATAGGGTTAAGGTTAAAATTAGGTTTAGGGTTAGGTTTCTGTTAGGGTTAGGGTTAGGGTTAGGGTTAGGGTTATGGTTAGGGTTAGGGTTAGGGTTAGGGTTAGGGTTAGGCTTAGGCTTAGGCTTAGGTTTAGTGTTGGGTAAGGGTTAGGGTTAGGGTCACGGTTAGGTTTAAGGTTAGGGTTAGGGTTAGGTTTAGGGTTAGGGTTAGGGTTAGGGTTAGGGTTAAGGTTAGGGTTAGGGTTATGTTTCTGTTAGGGTTAGGGTTATGGATAGGTTTAAAATTAGTTTTACGGTTAGGTTCCTGTTAGGGTTAGGGTTAGGGTCAGGATTAGGTTTATGGTAGGTTTATGGTTAGGGTTAGGGTTAGGTTTACGGTTAGGGTTAGGGAAAGGATTAGGTTTTGGTTTAGGGTTAGGGTTAGGGCTAGGTTTATGGTTAGTGTTATGTTTGGCTTTAGGGTTAGGTTTAGCGTTAGGGTTATGGTTATGGTTAGTGTTAGGGTTAGGGTTCTGTTAGGGTTAGGGTTAGGGTTAGGGTCAGGGATAGGGTAGGTTTCTAGCTTGGGTTAGGGTTAGGGTTAAGGTTAAAATTAGGTTTAGGGTTAGGTTTCTGTTAGGGTTAGGGTTAGGTGTAGGGTTAGGGTTAGGGTTAGGGTTAGTGTTGGGTAAGGGTTAGGGTTAGGGTCACGGTTAGGTTTAAGGTTAGGGTTAGGGTTAGGGTTAGGGTTAGGGTTATGGTTAGGGTTAGGGTTAGGTTTAGGGTTAGGGTTAGGGTTAGGGTTAGGGTTAGGGTTAGGGTTAGGGTTAGGGTTAGGGTTAGGGTTATGTTTCTGTTAGGGTTAGGGTTATGGTTAAAGTTAGGATTAGGGCTTAGGGTAGGCTTCGAGTTAGGGTTACGGTTAGGGTTACGGTTAGGTTTAAAATTAGTTTTAAGGTTAGGTTTCTGTTAGGGTTAGGGTTAGGGTTAGGATTAGGTTTAGGGTAGGTTTAGGGTTAGGGTTAGGGTTAAGGTTACGTTTAGGGTTAGGTTTAGGGTTAGGGTTAGGGTAAGGATTAGGTTTTGGTTTAGGGTTAGGGTTAGGTTTATGGTTAGTGTTATGTTTGGGTTTAGGGTTAGGTTTAGCGTTAGGGTTATGGTTAGGGTTAGTGTTAGGGTTAGGGTTCTGTTAGGGTTATTGTTAGGGTTAGGATTAGGGTTAGGGTAGATTTCGAGCTAGGGTTAGGGTTAGGGTTAGGGTTAAGGTTAAAATTAGGTTTAGGGTTAGGTTTCTGTTAGGGTTAGGGTTAGGGTTAGGGTTAGGGTTAGGGTTAGGGGTAGGGTTAGGGTTAGGTTTAGGTTTAGGGTTAGTGTTTGGTAAGTGTTAGGGTTAGGGTCACGGTTAGGTTTAAGGTTAGGGTTAGGTTTAGGGTTAGGGCTAGGGTTAGGTTTAGGGTTAGGGTTATGGTTCTGTTAGGGTTAGGGTTATGGTTAGGTTTAAAATTAGTTTTAGGTTTAGGTTTCTGTTAGGGTTAGTGTTAGGGTTAGGATTAGGTTTAGGGTAGGTTTATGTTTAGGGTTAGGGTTACTGTTAGGTTTAGGGTTAGGTTTAGGGTTAGGGTTAGGGTAAGGATTAGGTTTTGGTTTAGGGATAGGGTTAGGGTTAGGTTTATGGTTAGTGTTATGTTTGGGTTTAGGGTTAGGTTTAGCGTTGAGGTTATGGTTAGGGTTAGTGTTAGGGTTCTGTTAGGGTACGTTTTAGGGTTAGGATTTGGTTTAGGGTTAGGGTTCGGGTTAACGATAGGGTCAGGGTTCTTTTAGGCTTAGAGTTAGGGTTAGGGTTAGGTTAGGGTTAGCTTTAGTCTTAGTGTTATGGTTAAGGGTTGGGTTATGTTCAGGGTTAGGGTTAGGGTTAGGTTTACGGTTAGGGTTAGGGTTAGAATTAGGGTTAGGGTTAGTGTTCTCTGAGGGTTAGGGTTACGGTTAGAGTTAGGGTTAGGGTTAGGGTTAAGGTTAGGTTTATGTTATGGTTTGTGTTTGGGTTAGGGTAAGGGTTAGGTTTAGGTTTAGCGTTCTGTTAAGGTTAGCGTTAGGGTTAGTGTTCTGTTAGGGTTAGGTTTAGGGTTAGTGTTCTGTTAAGGTTAGGGTTAGGGTTAGGGTTATGGTTAGGGATACGTTCAGTGTTAGGGTTAGGGCTAGGGTTAGGGTAAGTTTTAAGGTTACGGTTAGGGTTAGGGTTAGGTTTACTGTTAGGTTGATGGTTAAATTTAGGGTGACTATTCTGTTAGGGTTAGGGTTAAGGTTAGGGTTACGGTTAGGGTTAGGGTTACGTTTAGGGTTTTCTTAGGGTTAGGGTTAAGGTTAGTGTTGGGGTTCGGGTTAGGGTTAGGTAAGGGTTAGTGTTAGGGTTAGGGTTACGGTTAGGGTTAGGTTTAGTTTTAGGTTTAGGGTTAAAGTTATGTTTATGTTATGGTTAGGTTTAGGGTTAGGGTTATGCTTAGGGTTAGGGTTAGGTTTAGTTTTAAGGTTAGGATTAGGGTTCGGGTTAGGGTTAGGGTCAGGGTTAGGTTTAGGCTTAGGCTTAGGCTTAGTGCAAGGGTTAGCATAATGTTTAGGATTAGGGTTACGTTTCGGTTTAGGTTTGGGTTAGGGATTGGGTTATGTTTCCGTTAGGGTTAGGGTTATGCTAAGGCTTAGAATTCGGGTTAGGGTAGGTTGCAGGTTAGGGGTAGGGTTAGGGTTATGTTTAGGGTTATGGTTAGGGTTATAGTTAGGCTTAGGGTTAGGTTAACGGTTAGGTTGATGGTTAGGGTTAGGGTTAGGGTTAGGGTTAGGGTTAGTGTTCTGTTAGGGTTAGGGTTAGGGTTATGTTTAGGGTTAGTGTTAGGGTTAGGTTTAAGGTTACGGTTAGGGTTAGGGTTATTTTTATGGTTAGGTAGATGGTGAGGGTTAGGTTTAGGGTAAGTTTTCTGTTAGGTTTAGCATTAGGGTTAGGGTTAGGATTAGGGTTAGGGTTAGGGTTAAGGTTAGGGTTAGGGTTAGGGTTAGGGTTAGGGTTAGGGTTAGGGTTTGGGTTAGGGTCACGTTTAGGGTTAGTGTAAGTGTTTTATTAGGGTTAGGGTTAGGGTTAGGGTTAGGGTTAGGGTTAGGGTTAGGGTTAGGGTTAGGGTTAGGGTTAGAGTTAGAGTTAGGGTAGGGTTAGGATTACGGTTATGTTTAGGGTTACGATTAGGGTTAGGGTTAGGGTTATGGTTACAGTTAGGGTTAGGGTTAGTGTTAGGATTAGGGTTATGATTAGGGTTAGGGTTAGGGTTAGGGTTAGGGTTAGGGTTAGGGTTAGGGTTAGGGTTACAGTTAGGTTTAGGGTTAGGGTTAGGATTAGGGTTATGATTAGGGTTAGGTTTAGGGTTTGGGTTAGGGTTAGCGTTAGGGGTAGGGTTAGGGTTAGGGTTAGGTTTACGTTAAGGGTTAGTTTTAGGTTTATGGTTCGGTTGATGGTTAGGGTTAGTGTTAGGGTTAGTGTTCTGTTAGGGTTAGGTTTAGGGATAGGATTTGTGTTCTCTTAAGGTTAGGGTTAGGGTTAGGGTTATGGTTAGGGTTACGGTCAGGGTTAGAGTTAGGGCAAGGGTTAGGGTAAGGTTTAAGTTTACGGTTAGGGTTAGGTTTAGGTTTACTGTTAGGTTGGTGGTTAGGGTTAGGGTTACTATTCCGTTAGTGTTAAGGTTAGTGTTAAGGTTAGGGTTAGGGTTAGGGTTAGATTTAGGGTTAGCATTAGGATTAGGTTTAGGGTTATGGTTAGGGTTAGGGTTAGGGTTAGGGTTAGGGTTTAGTTAGTGTTAGGGTTAGGGTTAGGGTTAGGGTTAGGGTTAGTGTTACAGTTAGGTTTAGGGTTAGGGTTAGGATTAGGGTTATGATTAGGGTTAGGTTTAGGGTTTGGGTTAGGGTTAGCGTTTGGGTTAGGGTTATGGTTAGGGTTAGGTTTACGGTAGGGTTAGTGTTAGGTTTATGGTTAGGTTGATGATTAGGGTTAGTGTTACGGTTAGTGTTCTGTTAGGGTTAGGGATAGGTTTAGGGTTTGTGTTCTCTTAAGGTTAGGGTTAGGGTTAGGCTTATGGTTAGGGTTACGGTCAGGGTTAGGGTTAGGGCTAGGGTTAGGGTAAGGTTTAAGTTTACGGTTAGGGTTAGGTTTAGGTTTACTGTTAGTTTGGTGGTTAGGGTTAGGGTTACTATTTTGTTTGGGTTAGGGTTAGGGTTAAGGTTAGGGTTAGGGTTAGGGTAAGGGTTAGGGTTAGCATTAGGATTAGGTCTAGGGTTATGGTTAGGGTTAGGGTTAGGGTTAGTGTTAGGGTTTTGTTACGGTTAGGGTTTGGGTTAGGGTTAGTGTTAGGGTTTTGTTAGGGTTAGGGTTATGCTTAGGGTTAGGGTTAGGTTTAGTTTCAAGGTTAGGATTAGGGTTCGGGTTAGGGTTAGGGTCAGGGTTAGGCTTAGGTTTAGGCTTAGGCTTAGTGCAAGGGTTAGCATAATGTTTAGGATTAGGGTTAGGTTTCGGTTTAGGTTTGGGTTAGGTATTGGGTTATGTTTCCGTTAGGGTTAGGGTTATGCTAAGGCTTAGAATTCGGGTTAGGGTAGGTTGCAGGTTAGGGGTAGGGTTAGGGTTATGTTTAGGGTTATGGTTAGGGTTATAGTTAGGCTTAGGGTTAGGTTAACGGTTAGGTTGATGGTTAGGGTTAGGGTTAGGGTTAGGGTTAGGGTAAGGGTTAGTGTTCTGTTAGGGTTAGGGTTAGGGTTATGTTTAGGGTTAGTGTTAGGGTTAGGTTTAAGGTTACGGTTAGGGTTAGGGTTATTTTTATGGTTAGGTAGATGGTGAGGGTTAGGTTTAGGGTAAGGTTTCTGTTAGGTTTAGCGTTAGGGTTAGGGTTAGGATTAGGGTTAGGGTTAGGGTTAAGGTTAGGGTTAGGGTTAGGGTTAGGGTTAGGGTTAGGTTTAGGGTTAAGTTTAGGGTTAGGGTTAGGGTCACGTTTAGGGTTAGTGTAAGGGTTTTATTAGGGTTAGGGTTAGGGTTAGGGTTAGGGTTAGGGTTAGAGTTAGGGTAGGGTTAGGATTACGGTTATGTTTAGGGTTACGATTAGGGTTAGGGTTAGGGTTAGGGTTACAGTTAGGGTTAGGGTTAGGGTTAGTGTTAGGATTAGGGTTATGATTAGGGTTAGGGTTAGGGTTAGGGTTAGGGTTAGGGTTAGGGTTAGGGTTACAGTTAGGTTTAGGGTTAGGGTTAGGATTAGGGTTATGATTAGGGTTAGGTTTAGGGTTTGGGTTAGGGTTAGCGTTAGGGGTAGGGTTAGGGTTAGGGTTAGGTTTACGTTAAGGGTTAGTTTTAGGTTTATGGTTCGGTTGATGGTTAGGGTTAGTGTTAGGGTTAGTGTTCTGTTAGGGTTAGGGTTAGGGATAGGATTTGTGTTCTCTTAAGGTTAGGGTTAGGGTTAGGGTTATGGTTAGGGTTACGGTCAGGGTTAGAGTTAGGGCAAGGGTTAGGGTAAGGTTTAAGTTTACGGTTAGGGTTAGGTTTAGGTTTACTGTTAGGTTGGTGGTTAGGGTTAGGGTTACTATTCCGTTAGTGTTAAGGTTAGGGTTAAGGTTAGGGTTAGGGTTAGGGTTATATTTAGGGTTAGCATTAGGATTAGGTTTAGGGTTATGGTTAGGGTTAGGGTTAGGGATAGGGTTTTGTTAGGGTTAGGGTTAGGGTTAGGATTAGGGTTATGATTAGGGTTAGTTTTACGGTTAGTGTTAGGGTTAGGGTTAGGGTTAGGTTTACGGTTAGGTTGATGATTAGGTTTAGTGTTAGGGTTAGTGTTCTGTTAGGGTTAGGGCTAGGGTTAGGGTTTGTGTTCTCTTAAGGTTAGGGTTAGGGTTATGGTTAGGGTTACAGTCAGGGTTAGGGTTAGGGCTAGGTTTAGGGTAAGGTTTAAGTTTATGGTTAGGGTTAGGTTTAGGTTTACTGTTAGGTTGGTGGTTAGGGTTAGGGTTACTATTTTGTTAGGGTTAGGGTTATGGTTAAGGTTAGGGTTAGGGTTAGGGTTAGGGTTAAGGTTAGGGTTAGGGTTAGGGTTAGGGTTAGGGTTAGGTTTAGGGTTAAGTTTAGGGTTAGGGTTAGGGTCACGTTTAGGGTTAGTGTAAGGGTTTTATTAGGGTTAGGGTTAGGGTTAGGGTTAGGGTTAGGGTTAGAGTTAGGGTAGGGTTAGGATTACGGTTATGTTTAGGGTTACGATTAGGGTTAGGGTTAGGGTTAGGGTTACAGTTAGGGTTAGGGTTAGGGTTAGTGTTAGGATTAGGGTTATGATTAGGGTTAGGGTTAGGGTTAGGGTTAGGGTTAGGGTTAGGGTTAGGGTTACAGTTAGGTTTAGGGTTAGGGTTAGGATTAGGGTTATGATTAGGGTTAGGTTTAGGGTTTGGGTTAGGGTTAGCGTTAGGGGTAGGGTTAGGGTTAGGGTTAGGTTTACGTTAAGGGTTAGTTTTAGGTTTATGGTTCGGTTGATGGTTAGGGTTAGTGTTAGGGTTAGTGTTCTGTTAGGGTTAGGGTTAGGGATAGGATTTGTGTTCTCTTAAGGTTAGGGTTAGGGTTAGTGTTATGGTTAGGGTTACGGTCAGGGTTAGAGTTAGGGCAAGGGTTAGGGTAAGGTTTAAGTTTACGGTTAGGGTTAGGTTTAGGTTTACTGTTAGGTTGGTGGTTAGGGTTAGGGTTACTATTCCGTTAGTGTTAAGGTTAGGGTTAAGGTTAGGGTTAGGGTTAGGGTTATATTTAGGGTTAGCATTAGGATTAGGTTTAGGGTTATGGTTAGGGTTAGGGTTAGGGATAGGGTTTTGTTAGGGTTAGGGTTAGGGTTAGGATTAGGGTTATGATTAGGGTTAGTTTTACGGTTAGTGTTAGGGTTAGGGTTAGGGTTAGGTTTACGGTTAGGTTGATGATTAGGTTTAGTGTTAGGGTTAGTGTTCTGTTAGGGTTAGGGCTAGGTTTAGGGTAAGGTTTAAGTTTATGGTTAGGGTTAGGTTTAGGTTTACTGTTAGGTTGGTGGTTAGGGTTAGGGTTACTATTTTGTTAGGGTTAGGGTTATGGTTAAGGTTAGGGTTAGGGTTAGGGTTAGGGTTAAGGTTAGGGTTAGAGTTAGGGTTAGGATTAGGGTTATGATTAGGGTTAGGTTTTGGGTTAGGGTTAGGGTTAGGGTTAGGTTTAATGTTAAGGTTAGGATTTGGGTTCGGGTTAGGGTTAGGGTTAGCGTTAGGGTTAGGCTTAGGCTTAGGCTTAGGGTCAGGGTTAGCATAATGGTTAGGGTTAGGGTTAGCGTTCGGTTTATGTTTTGGTTACGGGTTGGGTTATGTTTCCTTTAGGGTTAGGGTTATGCTAAGGGTTAGAATTCGGGTTAGGGTAGGTTGCAGGTTAGGGATAGGGTTAGGGTTAGGGTTATGTTTAGGGTTAGGGTTAGGGTTATAGCTAGGCTTACGGTTAGGTTTATGGTTAGGTTGATGGTTAGGGTTAGATTTAGGGTTAGCTTTCTGTTATGGTTAGGGTTAGGGTTAGGGTTAGGTTTAGCTTTACGGTTAGGGTTAGGGTTACGGTTAGTGTTAGGGTTACAGTTAGGGTTAGGTTTAGGGTTAAGATTAGGGTTATGATTAGGATTAGGTTTAGGGTTAGGTTTAGGGTTAGGGTTAGGTTTATGGTTAGGGTTAGTGTTAGGTTTATGGTTAGGTTGATGGTTAGGGTTAGTGTTAGGGTTAGTGTTCTGTTAGGTTTAGGTTTAGGGTTAGTGTTCTGTTAAGGTTAGGGTTAGGGTTAGGGTTATGGTTAGGGATACGTTCAGTGTTAGGGTTAGGGCTAGGGTTAGGGTAAGTTTTAAGTTTACGGCTAGGGTTAGATTTAGGTTTATTGTTAGGTTGGTGGTTAGGGTTAGCCTTACTATTTTGTTAGGGTTAGGGTTAGGGTTAAGGTTAGGGTTATGGTTAGGGTTAGGGTTAGCATTAGGATTAGGTTTATGGTTATGGTTAGGGTTAGGGTTAGGGTTAGTGTTAGGGTTTTCTTAGGGTTAGGGTTAGGGTTAGTGTTAGTGTTAGGGTTTTGTTAGGGTTAGGGTTAGGTTTAGGGTTAGGGTTAGTGTTAGAGTTAGGGTAAAGGTTAGGTTTAGGGTTAGGTAAGGGTTAGTGTTACGGTTATAGTTACGGTTAGGGTTAGGTTTAGGGTTATGTTTAGTGTTAAAGTTAGGTTTATGTTATGGTTAGGGTTACGGTTAGGGTTAGGATTAGGGTTAGCGTTAAGTTTAGGGTTAGGATTAGGTTTAGGATTAGTGTTAGGTTTATGTTAGGGCTAGGGTTAGGGTTAGGGTTAGGGTTAGGATTAGGCTTAGGTTTAGGTTTAGGGTTAGGGCAAAGTTTAGGGTTAGGGTTAAGGTTAGGGTTAGGGTTAGGGTTAGGTTTAGGGCTAGGGTTTTTGTTAGGTTTAGGGTTTGGTTTACGGTTATGTTTAGGGTTAGTGATACGTTTAGGATTACGGTTATGTTTAAGGAACTGTTAGGGTTAGGGTTAGGTTTAGACATAGGGTTAGGGTTAGGCTTAGGGTTAGGGTTCCGTTAGGGTTAGGGTTAGGATTAGCCTTAGGGTTAGGGTTAAGTTTAGGGTTAGGTTAGTGTTAGGGTTAGAGTTAGGGGTAGGGTTAGGGTTATGATTAGGGTTAGGTTTTGGGTTAGGGTTAGGGTTAGGGTTAGGTTTAATGTTAAGGTTAGGATTTGGGTTCGGGTTAGGGTTAGGGTTAGCGTTAGGGTTAGGCTTAGGCTTAGGCTTAGGGTCAGGGTTAGCATAATGGTTAGGGTTAGGGTTAGCGTTCGGTTTATGTTTTGGTTACGGGTTGGGTTATGTTTCCTTTAGGGTTAGGGTTATGCTAAGGGTTAGAATTCGGGTTAGGGTAGGTTGCAGGTTAGGGATAGGGTTAGGGTTAGGGTTATGTTTAGGGTTAGGGTTAGGGTTATAGCTAGGCTTACGGTTAGGTTTATGGTTAGGTTGATGGTTAGGGTTAGATTTAGGGTTAGCTTTCTGTTATGGTTAGGGTTAGGGTTAGGGTTAGGTTTAGCTTTACGGTTAGGGTTAGGGTTACGGTTAGTGTTAGGGTTACAGTTAGGGTTAGGTTTAGGGTTAAGATTAGGGTTATGATTAGGATTAGGTTTAGGGTTAGGTTTAGGGTTAGGGTTAGGTTTATGGTTAGGGTTAGTGTTAGGTTTATGGTTAGGTTGATGGTTAGGGTTAGTGTTAGGGTTAGTGTTCTGTTAGGTTTAGGTTTAGGGTTAGTGTTCTGTTAAGGTTAGGGTTAGGGTTAGGGTTATGGTTAGGGATACGTTCAGTGTTAGGGTTAGGGCTAGGGTTAGGGTAAGTTTTAAGTTTACGGCTAGGGTTAGATTTAGGTTTATTGTTAGGTTGGTGGTTAGGGTTAGCCTTACTATTTTGTTAGGGTTAGGGTTAGGGTTAAGGTTAGGGTTATGGTTAGGGTTAGGGTTAGCATTAGGATTAGGTTTATGGTTATGGTTAGGGTTAGGGTTAGGGTTAGTGTTAGGGTTTTCTTAGGGTTAGGGTTAGGGTTAGTGTTAGTGTTAGGGTTTTGTTAGGGTTAGGGTTAGGTTTAGGGTTAGGGTTAGTGTTAGAGTTAGGGTAAAGGTTAGGTTTAGGGTTAGGTAAGGGTTAGTGTTACGGTTATAGTTACGGTTAGGGTTAGGTTTAGGGTTATGTTTAGTGTTAAAGTTAGGTTTATGTTATGGTTAGGGTTACGGTTAGGGTTAGGATTAGGGTTAGCGTTAAGTTTAGGGTTAGGATTAGGTTTAGGATTAGTGTTAGGTTTATGTTAGGGCTAGGGTTAGGGTTAGGGTTAGGGTTAGGATTAGGCTTAGGTTTAGGTTTAGGGTTAGGGCAAAGTTTAGGGTTAGGGTTAAGGTTAGGGTTAGGGTTAGGGTTAGGTTTAGGGCTAGGGTTTTTGTTAGGTTTAGGGTTTGGTTTACGGTTATGTTTAGGGTTAGTGATACGTTTAGGATTACGGTTATGTTTAAGGAACTGTTAGGGTTAGGGTTAGGTTTAGACATAGGGTTAGGGTTAGGCTTAGGGTTAGGGTTCCGTTAGGGTTAGGGTTAGGATTAGCCTTAGGGTTAGGGTTAAGTTTAGGGTTAGGTTAGTGTTAGGGTTAGAGTTAGGGGTAGGGTTAGGGTTAGAGTTAGCGTTACATTTAGATTAGGGTTAGAATTAGGGTTACGGATAGTGTTATGGTTAGGGTTAGTGTTAGGGTTAGGTTTAAGGTTACGGTTAGGATTAGGGTTAGTTTTACGGTTAGGTAGATGGTTAGGGTTATGTTTAGGGTTAGTGTTCTGTTAGGGTTTGGGATAGGGTTAGGGTTAGGGTTAGGGTTAGGGTTAGGTTTAGTGTTAGGTTTAAGGTTAGGGTTTGGGTTGGGGTTAGGGTTAGTTTTAAGTTTAGGTTTATGTTATGGTTAGGGTTTGGTTTAGGGTTAGGGTTAGGTTTAGGTTTAGGTTTAACATTCGGATTAGGTTTAGGGTTAGGGTTAGGGTCAGGTTTAGGGTTAGGTTAAGGGTTTTGTTAGTTTTAGGGTTAGGGTTAGGGTTAAGTTTAGGATTAGGTGTAGGTTTATGTTTACGGTTAGGTTTAGGGTTAGGATTAGGGTTAGGGTTACAGTTAGGGTTAGGGTTAGGTTTAGTGTTAGGGTTTTGTTAGGGTTAGGGTTAGGGGTAGCGTTTGGGTTAGGGTTAGCATTAGGATTAGGTTTAGGGTTATGGTTAGGGGTAGGGTTAGTATTAGGGTTTTGTTAGGGTTAGGGTTAGGGTTAGGGTTAGGGTTAGAGTTTTGGTAAGGGTTAGGTTTAGGGTTAGGTAAGGGTTAGTGTTACAGTTAGAGTTATGGTTAGGGTTAGGTTTAGAGTTATGTTTAGGGTTAAAGTTAGGTTTATGTTATGGTTAGGGTTAGGGTTAGGGTTAGGATTAGGGTTAGGGTTAGGGTTAGGATTAGGGTTAGCGTTAAGTTTAGGGTTAGGATTAGGTTTAGGATTAGTGTTAGGTTTATGTTAGGGTTAGGGTTAGGGTTAGGGTGAGGATTTGGCTTAGGTTTAGGTTTAGAGTTAGGGCAAAGTTTAGGGTTAGGGTTAAGGTTAGGGTTAGGGTTAGGGTTAGGGTTAGGGCTAGGGTTTTTGTTAGGTTTAGGGTTAGGTTTACGGTTATGTTTAGGGTTAGTGATACGTTTAGGGTTACGGTTATGGTTATGGAACTGTTATGGTTAGGGTTAGGTTTAGACATAGGGTTAGGGTTAGGCTTAGGGTTAGGGTTCCGTTAGGGTTAGGGTTAGGATTAGCGTTAGGGTTAGGGTTAAGTTTAGGGTTAGGTTAGTGTTAGGGTTATAGTTAGGGGTAGGGTTAGGGTTAGAGTTAGGGTTACGTTTAGATTAGGGTTAGAGTTAGGGTTACGGTTAGTGTTAGGGTTAGTGTTAGGTTTAGTGTTAGGATTAATTTTAGGGTTAGGGTTAGACTCAGGTTTAGGGTTAGGTTTAGATTTAAGGGTAGGTTTATGTAAGGGTTAGGGTAAGTGTTAGGATTAAGGTTAGGGTTAGGGTCAGGGTTAGGGTTACTTTTAGGTTTAGGGTTAGGGTTAGGGTTAACGTTAAATTAGGGTTAGGATTAGGTTTAGGCTTAGGTTTAGGTTTAGTTTTATGTTAGGTTTAGGGTTAGGGTTAGGGTTAGGGTTAGGGTTTGGGTTAGGGTTAGGGTTAGGTTTACGGTTAGGTTTCTTTTTAGTGATACGTTTAGGGTTACGGTTATGGTTTGGGATCTATTAGGGTTAGGGTTAGGGTTAGAGTTAGGGTTAGGGTTAGTCTTAGGGTTAGGGTTCAGTTAGAGTAGGGTTAGGATTAGGGTTTGGGTACGGGTTAGGGTTAGGTTTAGTGTTAAGGTTAGGATTAGGGTTAGGGTTAGGTTTAGGGTTAGGATTAGGATTAGGTTAGGGTTGGGGTTAGGTTATGGTTAGGGTTAGGGTTATGGTTATGGTTAGGGTTAGGGTTAGTGTTAGGGTTAGGGTTAGGGTTACTGTTAGGGTTAGGGTTAGGGTTAGGTTTACGGTTAGGTTTACGGTTAGGTTTAGGGTTACGTTTAGGGTGATGGATAGGGTTAGTGCTAGTGTTATGTTAGGGTTAGATTTAGGGTTACGTTTAGGATTGGGTTAGTGTTAGCGTTAAGGTTATGGTTATGGTTAGAGTTAGGTTTCTGTTAGGGTTAGGGTTAGTGTTAGGGTTAGGTTTAGGGTTAGGGTTTTGTTAGGGTTAGGGTTAGGGTTAGGGTTAGGGTTAGGGTTAGGGTTAGGGTTACGGTTATGATTAGGTTTAAGGTTGGGTTAGGGTTACGGTTAGGCTTAGACTTATGGTTATTGTTAGGGTTTGTGTTCGGGTTAGGGTTCTGGTTATTGTTTGGGTTAGTGTTATGTTAGGGTTAGGGATAGGGTTGGGGTTACGGTTAGAGGGTTAGGTTTAGATCGTCTCTCAGCCGTTAGGATTAAGTTTAGGGTTAGGTTTAGGGTTTGAGCATTAGGTTTAGATCCACGGGCAGCCGTTAGTGTTAGGTTTAGAGTTAGGGTTGGGTTAGTGTTAGGGTTTGGTTAGGGTTAGGTTTAGTTTCTGACTATAGTAACTAGACCATCCAATAAAAATCATCTTTTTTTTCTTTAGCAAAGCAATGTCTTCTATATCATCAATTAATTGTACATGCCCTTGGAAAAAGCCAAGGCAATACTTCCCTTGCTTAGAGATCTATCCAAATGCAGTTATGTATACAATCTGTAGCAGCAGCTATTATTAGAGAGGGTGAAGGAGGAACTTTGCCCACTGAAATTCGAAAATTTATTTGGGATAATGCTTCAGAATTTGAAAAAGATTTTCAAGGATGGTGGCAGTTAGTCAACTTTACCCTTTATGCAGAAAATGTTCAAATTGTTGCCTTTATACTTACTGTAAGTAATGCCACCGTATACAATGTATAGCCAATCATTGCATTAGGACTCAATCATAATGGAACTATACTTTATCCTAAAGGGCATAAAGTATGGGCCAATCAAAAGGGAGGAAAGTGGCAAACAATTGATGTAAATGCATGCATTGTGCGTGAACAAAACGGTTTCATCTGTGAAAGTAACACGCTGGAATCTCAATACATTTGTCTTTACACTGAGCAAAATATTTGCCACTTTGAGATATATCCTAATGAAACCCTTGATACTTGCATATATGGGGAAAGGTTGTGTTTGCATGAGAAGTTATTGTGATTCTATAGTCGTAGATAATGCTGTGGTAGATACCAGTAATCACTCTAAGGTTTGTATTTGCAATTTTAGCGAAATCTCAACCATATCACACTATCAGGTAGACCTGCACAACAGATATAAGGCCCTGGAGGCCGAAAGGCAATCGATGGATGGAAAAGGCTACAATCCCTCTCCACCAGAGATATTGGCAGGGTTGGAAAAGCCAACCCCCCCTGTATAGTGACCACAGGCAGCAGGAAGAAAAGGTGAGTTTTAGTTGTGGGTGATTTATCAATCAGCGGAACAGAGGGTCCAATATGTAGAAGGGACCCTCTTCTAAGGGAAATCTGCTGCCTTCCTGGGGCCTGGGTTAGGACATCACAAGGAGGCTTCCCAGCTTGGTTCAACCGTCAGACAATTACCGATTGCTCGTCCTATATCTGGGAGGAAAAGGAGTGGCAACGCATAGCCTGTGAGCAATCAAAAGGGACTTCAAGGATTTGTCAATTTGTCAAAGATCAACGAAACGCAACGGAAACCCCAAAACACGTCAAAAACACCCCAAAAGCGAACCGGATCAGAGGAAAAAACGTGATTTAACCCCCCAAAAACCCTTAAACCAACCTGATGTTCTCCAAAACCCACAATCCACTCCTATTTAACATAATGACCAACAAGAACCCAACAAAACACAACGGAGACCCGAAAACACGTCAAGAACAACCCCCAAAAAAACTGGACCACCGCAAAAAACAGAAGAAAACCTAAAAAACAGAAGAAATCCTCCAAAACCACAGATTCACCCCCCCAAAATAACTTAAACTCATCTATGTTTTCAAAAACCTACAATTTACCATTTTCCACCATGATAACCAAGGAGAACCCAACAAAACCAAATGGAGACCCCCAAACACCTCATAAACTTCCCAAAAAAGAACGGGACCACTCCAAAAAACAGAAGAAAACACCCAAAAACATGACTCTGCCTCAAAAGTCCCCCTAAACGTACGTGATGTTCTCCAAAACCCACATTTTACTCTTTTCCACCATGATGACCAACAAAAACCCAACTAAAACCCAACGGAGACACCAAAACACATCAAAAGCAACCCAAAAAAGAACAGGATCATCCCAAAAAAACAGAAGAAAACCCCAAAAACCATGAATCCACCACAAAAGACCCCCTAAACCTACCTGAAGTTCTCCAAAACCCACAATGTACCATTTTCTACCACGATGACAACAGAAAACCGAATGAAACCCAACAGAGACGCCAAAACACGTCAAAAATACACCAAAAAAGAACAGGATCACCCCCAAAAAACAGAAGAAAACCCCAAATACCATAGATCCAGTCCAAACCCATCCTAAACCTACCTGATGTTCTCCAAAACCCACAATTTACTCTTTTCCACCATGAAGACCACAGAAAACCCAACGAAACACAACAGAGACCCCAAAACACGTCAAAAACACCCCAAACAAGAACAGGATCACCCCCCAAATCGAAAGAAAACCCCAAAAAGCACGGATCCAATCCCAAAACCACCCTAAACCTTCCTGATGTTCTCCAAATCTTAAAGTCCACTCCCAACCACCATAAAACCCATTAGGAACTCAATGAAACGCAACGGAAACCCCAAAACACCTCAAAAACACCCCAAAAGAGAACCGGATCAGAAGTAAATACATGATTTAACCCCCCAAAAAACCCTTAAACCTACCTGATATTCTCCTAAATGTACAATTAACTCCCAACCACCAGTAAACGCGATGGAAACCCAACAAAACCCAACGGAGACCCCAAAGCACGTCAAAAACACCCCCAAAAACAACTGGATTAGAAGAAAAAAAAAAACAAAAACTATGAATTTCCCCCCAAAACCAACCTAAACTCACCTTATCGTCTCCAAATCCCACATTTAACTCCCACTTAACATCATGACCAACAAGAACCCAACGAAACCCAATGAAGACCCCAAAACACATAAAAACCACCCCAAAATCTACCCAGATCCCCCCCCACAAAAAAACCAAAATGCCATGATTTCACCCCGAAAAACCCTTAAAACTACCTGATGTTCTCCAAAACCCACAATCCACTCCTATTTAACATAATGACCAACAAGAACTCAACGGAGACCCCAAAACACGTCAAAAACACACCAAAAAAGAATGGGACCACCCCAAAAACAGAAGAAAACCCTAAAAAACAGAAGAAATCCACCAAAATCATAGATTCACCCAACAAAAAACCTTAAACTCACCTGATGTTCTATAAAACCCAAAATTTAACCTATTCAAACCATGATTAGCGCGGAAAACCAAACGAAACCCAACAGAGAACCCAAAAAACGTCAAAAACACACCCCAAAAAAACAGGATCATCCCAAAAAAACAGAAGAAAACCCCAAAAAACATGCCTCTGCCCAAAAAGTCCCCCTAAACCTACGTGATGTTCTCCAAAACCCACAATTTACACTTTTCCACAATGATGACCAACAAGAACCCAACTAAAACACAATGGAGACCCCAAAACACGTCAAAAAAAAAACAAAAAAGAACAAGATCATCCCCAAAAAACAGAAGAAAAGCCCAAATACAATTGATCCACCCCAAAACCAACCTAAACCTACCTGATCTCCAAAACCCACATTTTACATTTTTCCATCATCATGACCACGGAAAACCGAACAAAACCCAACGGAGAGCCCAAAACACCTCAAAAATTTCCCAAAAAAGAACGGGACCACCCCAAGAAACAGAAGGAAACCCCAAAAAACATGACTCTGCCCTAAAGTCCCCCTAAACCTACCTGATGTTCTCCAAAACCCCACAATTTACACTTTTCCACCATGATGACCAACAAGAACCCAACTAAAACCCAACGGAGAACCCCAAACACCTCAAAAACTTCCTAGAAAAGAACGGGACAACACAAAAAAAACCAGAAGAAAACACCAAAAAACATGACTCTGGCCCAAAAGTCCCCCTAAACCTACCTGATGTTCACCAAATCCCAAAGTCCACTCCCAACCACCATAAAACCCATTAGGAACTCAACGAAATGCAACGGAAACCCCAAAACACCTCAAAAACTCTCAAAAAGCGAACCGGATCTGAAGAGAAATCGTGATTTAAACCTCCAAAATCCCTTAAACCTACCTGATGTTCTCCTAAATGTACAATCCACACCCAACCACTATAAGACCCATTAGGAAATCAACGAAACAAAACGGAAACCTCAAAACACGTCAGAAACAGGTCAAAGAAGAACAGGATCAGAAGAAAAAAAAAAACAAACTATGTATTTCCCCCCAAAAACACCCTAAACTCACCTGATCTTCTTCAAATCCCACAATCCACTCCCATTTACATTAACGACCAACGAGAACCCAACAAAACCCAACGGAGACCCCAATAACCTCAAAAACACCACAGAAAAGAACTGGTTCAACCCCAAAAACGAAAGAAAACACCAAAAGCCATAGATCCACACCAAAAATCCCCCTAAATCTACCTGATGTTCTCCAAAACCCACAATTTACACTTTTTCACCATGATGACCAACAAGAACCCAACAAAACCCAACGGAGACCCCAAAACACGTTAAAAACAACACAAAAAAGAACAGGATCACACCAAAAAAAAAACCAAACAAAAAAACAAATACCATGAATCCACCCCAAAAGTCCCCCTAAACCTACCTGAAGTTCTTCAAAACCCACAATTTACCCTTTTCCACCATGATGCCAACGGAAAACCCAATGAAACCCAACGGAGACCCCAAAACATGTCAAAAACACCCCAAACAAGAACGGAATCACCCCCAAAACTGGATGAAAATCCCCGGAAAGCACGGATCCAATCCCCAAACCACCCTAAACCTACCTGGTGTTCTCCAAAACCCACAATTTACACTTTTCCACCATGATGACCATGGAAAACCCAACGAAACCCGACGGAGAAACCAAAACACGTCTAAAAAAAGAACAAAAAAGAAAGGGATCACACCCAAAATTGGAAGAAAAACCCTCAAAATCATAGATCCACACCAAAACCACCCTAAACCTACCCAATGTTCTCCAAAACCCACAATTTAAAATTGTCCACCATAATGACCACGGAAAACCCAATGAAACCCAACGGAGACCCAAAAACACGTCAAAAACACCCCCAAACAAGAACGGGATCACCCCCAAAACTGGAAGAAAATCCCCCAAAACCATAGATCCACCCCAAAATCACCCTTAACCTACCTGATGTTCTCCAAATCCCAAAGTCCACTCCCAACCACCATAAAACCCATTAGGAACTCAACAAAACGCAATGGAATCTCAAAAACACATCAAAAACACCCCGCCAAAAAAATGGATCAGAAAAAAAAAAAAAAGACATATGAATTTCCCCCCAAAACCACCCTAAACTCACCTAAACTTCTCCAAAAGCCACAATCAACATCTATTTACCTTAATGACCAACGAGAACCCAACAAAACCCAACGGAGACCCCAAAACACGTCAAGAACACCCAGAAAAAAAAACGGGACCACCCCAAAAAGAGAAGAAAACCCTAAAAAACAGAAGAAATCCCCCAAAACCATAGATTCACCACCAAAAAAAACCTTAAACTCACCTATGTCCTCCAAAACCCACAATTTTCCATTTTCCACCATGATGACCAACGAGAACCCAACAAAACCCAACGGAGAACCCCAAACACCTCAAAAACTTCTGAAAAAAGAACGGGACAACACCAAAAAACAGAAGAAAACACCAAAAAACATGACTCTGCCCCAAAAGTCCCCCTAAACCTACATGATGTCCTCCAAAACCCACAATTTACACTTTTCCACCATGATGACCAACAAGAACCCAACTAAAACCCAACGGAGAACCCAAAACACGTCAAAAACACCCCAAACAAGAACGGCATCACCCCCAAAACTGGAAGAAAATCCCCAAAAAGCACGGATCCAATCCCCAAAACACCTTAAACCTACCTGATGTTCTCCAAATCCCAAAGTACACTCCCAACCACCATAAAACCCATTAGGAACTCAATGAAAAGGAATTGAAACACCAAAACACGTCAGAAACACCCCAAAAAAGAACAGGATCAGAAGAAAAAAAAAAAAAAAAAAGTATGAATTTCCCACCAAAACAATCCTAAACTCACCTGATCTTCTTCAAAACCCACAATACACTCCCATTTTCCTTAACGACCAAATAGAACCCAACAAAACCCAATGGAGACCCCAATAACGTCTAAAACACCCAAAAAAAAGAACTGGTTCAACCCCAAAAACGAAAGAAAACACCAAAAGCCATAGATCCACACCAAAAATCCCCCTAAACCTACTTGATGTTCTCCAAAACCCACAATTTACACTTTTTCACCATGATGACCAACAAGAACCCAACAAAACCCAACGGAGATCCAAAGCACATCAAAAACAACCCAAAAGAGAACAGTATCACCCCAAAAAAAACAGAAGAAAAGCCCAAATACCATGAATCCACCCCAAAAGACTCCCTAAACCTACCTGAAGTTCTTCAAAACCCACAATTTACCCCTTTCCACTATGATACCAACGGAAAACCCAAAAAAAGCCAACGGAGAAACCAAAAAAAGGCAATAAAAAAAAAAAAAAGAAAGGGATCACCCCCAAAATTGGAAGAAAATCCCTCAAAATCATAGATCCACACCAAAAATCCCCCTAAAACTACCCGATGTTCTCCAAAACCCACAATTTAAAATTTTCCACAATAATGACCACGGAAAACCCAACGAAACCCAACGGAGACCCAAAAACACGTCAAAAACACCCCAAACAAGAACGGAATCACCCCCAAAACTGGAAGAAAATCCCCCAAAACCAAGGATCCAATTCCAAAACCACCCTAAACCTACCTGATGTTCTCCAAATCTCAAAGTCCACTCCCAACCACCATAAAACCCATTAGGAACTCAACGAAACGCAACGGAAACCCCAAAACACGTCAAAAACACCCCAAACAAGAACGGGATCACCCCCAAAAAAGAAAGAAAACCCCAAAAGACATTGATCCACCCCAAAAGTCCCCCTAAACCTACCTGAAGTTCTCCAAAACCCACAATTTACACTTTTCCAACATGATGACCAACAAGAACCCAACGAAACACAACAGAGACCCCAAAACAAGTCAAAAACACGCAAAGCAAGAACGGGATAGCACCCAAGAAAGAAATAAAACCCCCCAAAATATAGATCCACCCCAAAACCACCCTAAACCTACCTGATGTTCTCCAAAACCCACAATTTAACCTTTTCCACAATGATGACCATGGAAAACCTACGAAACACAACGGAGACCCCAAAACACCTCAAAAACACCCCAAAAAAGAACGGGATCACCTAAAAAAAGAAAGAAAATGCCAAAAAACATAGATCCACCCCAAAATCACACTAAACCTACCTGATGTTCTCCAAAACCCACAATTTAAACTTTTCCACCATTATGACCTACGAAACCCAACAAAACCCAACGGAGACCCCAAAACACGTCAAAAACAACTCAAAAATGAATACGATCACACCAAAAAAATAGAAGAAAACCCCAAAAACCATGAATCTTCCCCAAAAGTCCCCCTAAACCTACCTGATGATCTCCAAAACACACAATTTACACTTTTCCACCATGATGACCACGGAAAACCCAACGAAACCCGACGGAGAAACCAAAACAAGTCCAAAAAAAGAACAAAAAAGAAAAGGATCACCCCCAAAATTGAAGAAAAACCCTCAAAATCATAGATCCACACCAAAACCACCCTAAACCTACCCGATGTTCTCCAAAACCCACAATTTACACTTTTCCACCATTATGACCTACGAAACCCAACAAAACCCAACGGAGACACAAAAACACGTCAAAAACAACTCAAAAATGAATAAGATCACCCCCAAAAAACAGAAGAAAACCCCAAAAACCATGAATCTGCCCCAAAAGTCCCCCCTAAACCTACCTGATGTTCTCCAAAACCCACAATTTAAAATTTTCCACTATGATGACTATGGAAAACCCAACGAAACCCAACGGAGACCCCAAAACACGTCAAAAACAACCAAAAAAACATATGGATTAGAAGAAAACACAGAAGAAAACCCCAAAAACCATGAATCTGCCCCAAAAGTCCCCCTAAACCTACCTGATGTTCTCCAAAACACACAATTTACACTTTTCCACCATGATGACCACGGAAAACCCAACGAAACCCGACGGAGAAACCAAAACACTTCCAAAAAAAGAACAAAAAAGAAAGGGATCACCCCCAATATTGGAAAAAAACCCTCAAAATCATAGATCCACACCAAAACCACCCTAAACCTACCCGATGTTCTCCAAAACCCACAATTTAAACTTTTCCACCGTAATGACCACGGAAAACCCAACGAAACCCAACGGAGACCCCAAAACATGTCAAAAACACCCCAAACAAGAACGGAATCACCCCCAAAACTGGAAGAAAATCCCCAAAAACCAAAGATCCAATTCCAAAACCACCCTAAACCTACCTGATGTTCTCCAAATCCCAAAGTCCACTCCCAACCACCATAAAACCCATTAGGAACTCAACGAAACGCAACGGAAACGCCAAAACACCTCAAAAACACCCCAAAAGCGAACCGGATCAGAAGAAAATATGTCATTTAACCCCAAAAAAACCCTTAAACCTACCTGATGTTCTCCTAAATGTACAATCCACTCCCAACCACTATAACGCCCATTAGGAACCCAACGAAACCCATCGGGGACCCCAAAACAAGTCAAAAAAAAAAAAAAACAAGAACGGGATAACCCCTAAAAACGAAAGAATACCCCAAAAGCCATCGATCCACACCAAAAGTCCCCCTAAACCTAACTGATGGTCCCCAAAACCCACAATTTACACTTTTCCACCATGATGACCAACCTGAACCAAACGAAAACCCAAAGGAGACCACAAAACACGTCAAAAACACCCCAAAAAAGAACGGGATCACCTCCAAAACTGAAAGAAAATCCCCCAAAATCACGGATCCAATCCCAAAACCACCCTAAACCTACCTAACGTTCTCCAAAACACAAAATTTACACTTTTCCAACATGATGACAATGGAAAACCCAACGAAACACAACGGAGACCCCAAAACACGTCAAAAACACCCCAAACAAGAATGGGATCAACCCCAAAACCGAAAGAAAAACCTAAAAGCCATTGATGCAACACAAAAGTCCCCCTAAACCTACCTGATGTCCTCCAAAACCCACAATTTACACTTTTTCACAATGATGACCAACGAGAACCCAACAAAACCTAACGGAGACCACATAACATGTCAAAAACACCCCAAAAAATAACGGAATCACCCCCAAAACTGGAAGGAAATCCCCCAAAACCAAGGATCCAATTCCAAAACCACCCTAAACCTACCTGATGTTCTCCAAATCTCAAAGTCCACTCCCAACCACCATAAAACCCATTAGGAACTCAACGAAATGCAACGGAGACCCCAAAACACCTCAAAAACACCCCAAACAAGAACGGGATCACCCCCAAAAAAGAAAGAAAACCCCAAAAGACATTGATCCACCCCAAAAGTCCCCCTAAACCTACCTGAAGTTCTCCAAAACCCACAATTTACACTTTTCCAACATGATGACCAACAAGAACCCAACGAAACCCAACAGAGACCCCAAAACAAGTCAAAAACACGCAAAGCAAGAACGGGATAGCACCCAAGAAAGAAATAAAACCCCCAAAAATATAGATCCACCCCAAAACCACCCTAAACATACCTGATGTTCTCCAAAACCCACAATTTAACCTTTTCCACAATGATGACCATGGAAAACCTACGAAACACAACGGAGACCCCAAAACACCTCAAAAACACCCCAAACAAGAATGGAATCACCCCCAAAACTGGAAGAAAATCCCCAAAAACCAAGGATCCAATTCCAAAACCACCCTAAACTTACCTGATGTTCTCCAAAACCCACAATTTAAAATTTTCCACTATGATGACTATGGAAAACCCAACGAAACCCAACGGAGACCCCAAAACACGTCAAAAACAACCAAAAAAACATATGGATCAGAAGAAAACACAGAAGAAAACCCCAAAAACCATGAATCTGCCCCAAAAGTCCCCCTAAACCTACCTGATGTTCTCCAAAACACACAATTTACACTTTTCCACCATGATGACCACGGAAAACCCAACGAAACCTGACGGAGAAACCAAAACAAGTCCAAAAAAAGAACAAAAAAGAAAAGGATAACCCCCAAAATTGAAGAAAAACCCTCAAAATCATAGATCCACACCAAAACCACCCTAAACCTACCCGATGATCTCCAAAACCCACAATTTAAAATTTTCCACCATAATGACCACGGAAAACCCAACGAAACCCAACGGAGACCCCAAAACACGTCAAAAACACCCCAAACAAGAACGGAATCACCCCCAAAACTGGAAGAAAATCCCCAAAAACCAAAGATCCAATTCCAAAACCACCCTAAACCTACCTGATGTTCTCCAAATCCCAAAGTCCACTCCCAACCACCATAAAACCCATTAGGAACTCAACAAAACGCAACGGAAATGCCAAAACACCTCAGAAACACCCCAAAAGCGAACCGGATCAGAAGAAAATATGTCATTTAACCCCAAAAAAACCCTTAAACCTACCTGATGTTCTCCTAAATGTACAATCCACTCCCAACCACTATAACGCCCATTAGGAACCCAACGAAACCCATCGGGGACCCCAAAACAAGTCAAAAAAAAACCAAAACAAGAACGGGATAACCCCTAAAAACGAAAGAATACCCCAAAAGCCATAGATCCACACCAAAAGTCCCCCTAAACCTAACTGATGGTCCCCAAAACCCACAATTTACCCTTTTCCACCATGATGACCAACATGAACCAAACAAAAACCCAAAGGAGACCACATAACTCGTCAAAAACACCCCACAAAAGAACGGGATCACCTCCAAAACTGAAAGAAAATCCCCCAAAATCACGGATCCAATCCCAAAACCACCCTAAACCTACCTAACGTTCTCCAAAACAAAAAAATTTACACTTTTCCAACATGATGACAATGGAAAACCCAACGAAACACAACGGAGACCCCAAAACATGTCAAAAACACCCCAAAAAAGAATGGCATCAACCCCAAAAACGAAAGAAAAACCTAAAAGCCATTGATCCAACACAAAAGTCCCCCTAAACCTACCTGATGTCCTCCAAAACCCACAATTTACACTTTTCCACCATGATGACCAATGAGAACCCAACAAAACACAACGGAGACCCGATAACACGCCAGAAACACCCCAAAAAAGAGCAGGATCACCCCAAAAAACAGAAGAAGAGCCCAAATACCATGAATCCACCCCAAAAGTCCCCCTAAACCTACCTGATGTTCTCCAAAACCCACAATTTACACTTTTCCACCATGATGCCAACGGAAAACCCAATGACACCCAACGGAGACCCCAAAACACGTCAAAAACACCCCAAAAAACATATGGATCAGAAGAAAAAAAAAGAAGAAGAAAACCCCAAAAACCATGAATCTTCCCCAAAAGTCCCCATAAACCTACCTGATGTTCTCCAAAACACACAATTTACACTTTTCCACCATGATGACCACGGAAAACCCAACGAAACCCAACAGAGAACCCAAAACACGTCAAAAACACCCCAAACAAGAACGGAATCACCCCCAAAACTGGAAGAAAATCCCCAAAAACCAAGGATCCAATTCCAAAACCACCTTAAACCTACCTGATGTGATCCAAATCCCAAAGTCCACTCCCAAACACCATAAAACCCATTAGGAACTCAACGAAACGCAATGGAAACCCCAAAACACCTCAAAAACACCCCAAACAAGAACGGGATCACCCCCAAAAAAGAAAGAAAACCCCAAAAGACATTGATCCACCCCAAAAGTCCCCCTAAACCTACCTGAAGTTCTCCAAAACCCACAATTTACACTTTTCCACCATGATGACCACGGAAAACCCAACGAAACCCGACGGAGAATCAAAACAAGGCAAAAAAAAGAACAAAAAAGAAAGGGATCACCCCCAAAATTGGAAGAAAAACCCTCAAAATCATAAATCCACACCAAAACCACCCTAAACCTACCCGATGTTCTCCAAAACCCACAATTTAAACTTTTCCACCATAATGACCATGGAAAACCCAACGAAACCCAACGGAGACCCGAAAACACGTCAAAAACACCCCAAACAACAACGGAATCACCCCCAAAACTGGAAGAAAATCCCCAAAAAACAAGGATCCAATTCCAAAACCACCCTAAACCTACCTGATGTTCTCCAAAACCCACAATTTAAACTTTTCCACCATTATGACCTACGAAACCCAATAAAACCCAACGGAGACACAAAAACACGTCAATAACAACTCAAAAATGAATAAGATCACCCCAAAAAAAACAGAAGAAAACCCCAAAAACCATGAATCTGCTCCAAAAGTCCCCCCTAAACCTACCTGATGTTCTCCAAAACCCACAATTTAAACTTTTCCACCATAATGACCACGGAAAACCCAATGAAACCCAACGGAGACCCCAAAACACGTCAAAAACACCCCAAACTAGAACGGAATCACCCCCAAAACTGGAAGAAAATCCCCAAAAACCAAAGATCCAATTCCAAAACCACCCTAAACCTACCTGATGTTCTCCAAATCCCAAAGTCCACTCCCAACCACCATAAAACCCATTAGGAACTCAACGAAACGCAACGGAAACCCCAAAACACGTCAAAAACACCCGAAAAAACATATGGATCAGAAGAAAAAACAGAAGAAAACCCCAAGAACCATGAATCTGCCCCAAAAGTCCCCCTAAACGTACCTGATGATCTCCAAAACACACAATTTACCCTTTTCCACCATGATGACCATGGAAAACCCAACGAAACCCGACGGAGAAACCAAAACACGTCAAAAACACCTAAAAAAACATATGGATCAGAAGAAAAAACAGAAGAAAACCCCAAAAACCATGAATCTGCCCCAAAAGTCCCCATAAACCTACCTGATGTTCTCCAAAACACACAATTTACACTTTTCCACCATGATGACCATGGAAAACCCAACGAAACCCGACGGAGAAACCAAAACACTTCCAAAAAAAGAACAAAAAAGAAAGGGATCACCCCCAAAATTGGAAGAAAAACCCTCAAAATCATAGATCCACACCAAAACCACCCTAAACCTACCCGATGTTCTCCAAAACCCACAATTTAAACTTTTCCACCATAATGACCACGGAAAACCCAACGAAACCCAACGGAGACCGTAAAACACGTCAAAAACACCCCAAACAAGAACGGCATCAACCCCAAAACCGAAAGAAAAACCTAAGAGCCCTTGATCCAGCACAAAAGTCCCCCTAAACCTACCTGATGATCTCCAAAACCCACAATTTACACTTTTTCACCATGATGACCAACGAGAACCCAACAAAACACAACGGAGACCCCAAAACATGTCAAAAACACCCCCAAAAAAATGGTACCACTCCAAAAACAGAAGAAAACGCTAAAAGAAAACGGAAGAATTCCCCAAAAAACAAAGATTCACCCCCCCAAAAAACTTAAACTCACCTGATGTTATCCAAAACCCACAATTTACACTTTTCCACCATGATGCCAACGGAAAACGCAACGAAACCCAACGGAGACCCCAAAACACGTCAAAAACACCCCAAAAAACATAGAATCATAGAATCATAGAATATCCTGAGTTGGAAGGGACCCTTAAGGATCATCAAGTCCAACTCTTGACACCGCACAGGTCTTCCCAAAAGTTCAGACCATGTGCCTAAGTCCACAGTCCAATCTCTTCTTAAATTCAGACAGGCTCGGTGCAGTGACCACTTCCCTGGGGAGCCTGTTCCAGTGTGCAACCACCCTCTCTGTGAAGAACCCCCTCCTGACGTCCAGCCTAAATTTCCCCTGCCTCAGCTTAACCCCGTTCCCACGGGTCCTGTCACTATTGTTAATGGAGAAAAGGTCTCCTGCCTCTTGACAACCCCTTACGAGGAAGTTGTAGACTGTGATGAGGTCTCCCCTCAGCCTCCTCTTCTCCAGGCTGAACAGGCCCAGTGACCTCAGCCGTTCCTCGTACGTCTTCCCCTCCAGGCCTTTCACCATCTTTGTAGCCCTCCTCTGGACACTTTCCAACAGTTTCATGTCCTTTTTATACTGTGGTGCCCAGAACTGCACACAGTACTCGAGGTGAGGCCGCACCAGCGCAGAGTAGAGCGGGACAATCACCTCCCTTGACCTACTAGCGATGCCGTGCTTGATGCACCCCAGGACACGATTGGCCCTCCTGGCTGCCAGGGCACACTGCTGGCTCATATTCAACTTGCTGTCTACCACGACCCCCAGATCCCTCTCTTCTAGGCTGCTCTCCAGCGTCTCATCGCCCAGTATGTACATGCAGCCAGGGTTTCCCCGTCCCAGGTGCAGGACCCGGCACTTGCTCTTATTGAACTTCATGTGGTTGGTGATCGCCCAGCTCTCCAACCTGTCCAGATCCCTCTGTAAGGCCTTTACGCCCTCATTTGAGTCCACAACTCCTCCAAGTTTGGTGTCATCAGCAAACTTGCTCAAAATACCCTCTATTCCTACATCCAGATCGTTTATAAAAATATTGAAAAGTACCGGCCCTAAAATGGAGCCTTGAGGGACCCCACTGGTGACCGCCCGCCAGCCTGACGCAGCCCCATTTACCATAACCCTTTGGGCCCTGCCCGTTAGCCAATTACTCACCCATCGTATGATGTTTTTATTTAGCTGTATGGTGGACATTTTGTCCAGTAGGATCCTATGGGAAACCGTGTCAAAAGCCTTGCTGAAGTCCAAAAAAATCACATCAGCTGCTTTCCCTTGGTCCACCATACGGGTAATCTTATCATAAAAGGAAATCAGGTTAGTTAGGCAGGACCTACCCTTCACAAACCCATGCTGGCTGGGACCAATGACTGCTTTGTCCCCCAGGTGCGCCTCAATAAGTCCGAGAACCAACTTCTCCATGATTTTACCAGGCACTGACGTGAGACTGACAGGCCTGTAATTGCTAGGGTCTTCTTTCTGACGCTTCTTGAAAATTGGCACAACATTTGCCAGCTTCCAGTCTACCGGGACCTCTCCAAATTCCCAGGATCGTTGAAAAATAATTGAAAGAGGTTCCGCGATGACATCCGCCAGCTCTTTCAGCACCCGGGGATGAATCCCATCCGGACCCATGGACTTGTAGGGATCCAGGTGGAGTAGCAAATCCCGCACACGTTCAGGGTCAGTTGGGAGTTTGTCATCCCCACCGTCCCGGTCCTCCAGCTCAGGGCACCCTGGGTCCCGAAGCCCATCATCGGCATTGAAGACAGAGGCAAAGAAGGCGTTAAGCGTCTCTGCTTTGCCTATGTCATCGTCTGTGAGGAGACCTTCCCTATCAAGGAGCGGCCCTATGTATGTATTCTTTAGTTCTCCTTTTTCCATTTACATATCTAAAAAAACCCTTTTTATTTTCTCTCACAGACACAGCCAGCTTCAACTCTAGCTGTGCTTTGGCCACTCGAACTTTCTCCCTACAAACACGAACAGCATCCCTGTATTCTTTCCATGACGCCTGGCCCTCCTTCCAGTAGCGAAACACTCTCTGTTTCCGCCTAATCTCCATTAGAACGTTCCTGGTCAGCCACGCCGGCCTCCTGCCCCGCCTGCCTGACTTGCGATATTTTGGAATTGCCTTATCCTGTGCTTCTAGGAGGCATCGCTTAAAGCGTGACCAGCACTGGTGGACATCGAGGCCTTCAAGAGCAGTTTCCCAGGGGACCTTGCTGACTAGTTCCCTGAGCAGCCTGAAGTCCGCTTTCCCCATATCTAGGGATGAGGTTTTGGTGGCATTTTTCCTTCTGTCACCATAAATTTTGAACTCAACCACTTCATGGTCGCTATGACCGAGGCGGCCACCAATCACCACATCTCCCACCAGACCCTCTCTGTTTTCTAGCAACAGGTCTAGGAGGGCACCTTTCCTAGTTGGCTCTGTTAGCACCTGTACCAAGAAGTTATCATCTAGGTGCTTCATGAACCTCCTGGACTTGCTCGTGTCAGCCGTGTGGCACTCCCAGTTAACGTCCGGCAAGTTGAAGTCCCCCATAAGGACAAGGGGAGTTAATCTCGAGGCCTCTCTTAGTTCTGTAAAGAATAATTTATCGGTGCTATCGTCCTGGCCAGGCGGTCTGTAATAGACTCCCACAACGACATCCCCTTTATTCGTTCGTCCCTTGATCCTTACCCAGAGGCTCTCAACTTTGCCATCGCCGACCTGAAGTTCCACACAGTCCAGCCCCTGCTTCACATACATCGCCACCCCACCACCTCGCCTACCCTGCCTGTCCCTCCTGAAGAGCCTGTAACCATCTATCGCAACACCCCAGTCACAGGACTCATCCCACCAGGTTTCGCTTATGCCGATGATGTCGTAGATGCGGGACGGGCCAGGACTTCTAGCTCATCTGTTTTATTCCTCATACTGCGTGCGTTTGTGTAAAAGCATTTCAAGTGCGTCTCCTTACACTCAGCACCTTGTGGATCTGACCAAAGGACCTCACTAGGCAACGGAGACCCGAAAACACGTCAAAAACACCCCAAACAAGAACGGAATCACCCCCAAAACTGGAAGAAAATCCCCAAAAACCAAGGATGCAATTCCAAAACCACCCTAAACCTACCTGATGTTCTCCGAATCCCAAAGTCCACTCCCAACCACCATAAAACCCATTAGGAACTCAACAAAACGCAACGGAAACCACAAAACACCTCAAAAAATACCCAAAAGCGAACCGGATCAGAAGAAAATATGTGATTTAACAACAAAAAAACCCTTAAACCTACCTGATGTTCTCCTAAATGTACAATCCACTCCCAACCACTATAAAGCCCATTAGGAACTTAACGAAACCCATCGGGGACCCCAAAACAAGTCAAAAAAAAAACAAAACAAGAATGGGATAACCCCTAAAAACGAAAGAATACACCAAAAGCCATAGATCCACACAAAAAGTCCCCCTAAACCTAACTGAAGTTCCCCAAACCCCACAATTTACACTTTTCCACCATGATGACCAACATGAACCAAACGAAAACCCAAAGGAGACCACAAAACACGTCAAAAACACCCCAAAAAAAGAACGGGATCACCTCCAAAACTGAAAGAAAATCCCCCAAAATCACGGATCCAATCCCAAAACCACCCTAAACCTACCTAACGTTCTCCAAAACACAAAATTTACACTTTCCAACATGATGACAATGGAAAACCCAACGAAACACAATGGAGACCGCAAAACACGTCAAAAACACCCCAAAAAAGAACGGCATCAACCCCAAAACCGAAAGAAAAACCTAAAAGCCATTGATCCAACACAAAAGTCCCCCTAAACCTACCTGATGATCTCCAAAACCCACAATTTACAATTTTTCACCATGATGACCAACGAGAACCCAACAAAACACAACGGAGACCCCAAAACATGTCAAAAACACCCCAAAAAAGAACGGTACCACTCCAAAAACAGAAGAAAACGCTAAAAGAAAACAGAAGAATTCCCCAAAAAACAAAGATTAACCACCAAAAAAAACTTAAACTCACCTGATGTTATCCAAAACCCACAATTTACATTTTTCCACCATGATGACCAATGAGAACCCAACAAAACCCAACGGAAACCCCATAACACGCCAGAAACAAACCAAAAAAGAACTGGATCACCCCAAAAAACGGAAGAAGAGCCCAAATACCATGAATCCACCCGAAAAGTCCCCCTAAACCTACCTGAAGTTCTCCAAAACCCAAAATTTACACTTTTCCACCATGATGCCAACGGAAACGGCAACGAAACCCAACGGAGACCCGTAAACACGTCAAAAACACCCCAAAAAACATATGGATCAGAAGAAAAAAAGAAGAAGAAAACCCCAAAAACCATGAATCTTCCCCAAAAGTCCCCATAAACCTACCTGATGTTCTCCAAAACACACAATTTACAATTTTCCACCATGATGACCATGGAAAACCCAACGAAACCCAACGGAGACCCCAAAACACGTCAAAAACACCCCAAACAAGAACGGAATCACCCCCAAAACTGGAAGAAAATCCCCCCAAACCAAGGATCCAATTCCAAAACCACCTTAAACCTACCTGATGTTCTCCAAATCCCAAAGTCCACTCCCAAACACAATAAAACACATTAGGAACTCAACGAAACGCAATGGAAACCCCAAAACAAGTCAAAAACACGCAAAGCAAGAACGGGATAACACCCAAAAAAGAAATAAAACCCCAAAAAATATAGATCCACCCCAAAACCACCCTAAACCTACCTGATGTTCTCCAAAACCCAAAATTTAACCTTTTCCACCATAATGACCACGGAAAACGAACGAAACACAATGGAGACCAAAAAAAGGCCAAAAACACCCCAAACAAGAACAGCATCACCCCCAAAACAGGAAGAAAATTCCCCAAAGTCATAGATCCACCCAAAACCACCCTAAACCTACCTGATGTTCTCCAAAACACACAATTTAAACTTTTCCACTATTATGACATACGAAACCCAAAAAAAACCCAACGGAGACACAAAAACACGTCAAAAACACCCCAAAAATGAATAGGATCACCCCCCCAAAAAAGGAGAAAACACCAAACACCATGAATCCAACCCAAAAGTCCCGCTATACCTACCTGATGTTCTCCAAAAACCACAATTTACACTTTTCCACTATGATGACCATGGAAAACCCAACGAAACCCAACGGAGACCCCAAAACACGTCAAAAACACCCCAAACAAGAACGGGATCACTCCCAAAACAGGAAGAAAATCCCCAAAAAGCACGGATCCAATTCCAAAACTACCCTAAACCTACCTGATGTTCTCCAAATCCCAAAGTCCATTCCCAACCACCAGAAAACCCATTAGGAACTCAAAAAACGCAACGGAAACGTCAAAACACGTCAAAAACACCCCAAAATAGAACTGGATCAAAAGAAAAAAAAAAAAAAAAAAACAAACCACTATGAATTTCCCCTCTAAACCACCCTAAACTCACCTGATCTTCTCCAAAACCCAAAATCCACTCCCATTGAACTTAACGAAAAACGAGAACCCAATGAAACCCAACGGAGACCCAAAAACATGCCAAAAACACCCCAAAAGAATGGGATCAACCCCAAAAAAGAAAGAAAACCGGAAAAGACATTGATCCACCCCAAAAGTCCCCCTAAACCTACCTGATGTTCTCCAAAAACCACAATTTACACTTTTCCATCATGATGACCTCCGAAAACCCAACGAAAACTAACGGAGACCCCAAAACATGTCAAAAACACTCCAAACAAGAACGGTATCACCCCCAAAACTGGAAGAAAATCCCCAAAACCATAGATCCACACCAAAACTAACCTAAACCTACCTGATGTTCTCCAAAACCCAAAGTCCAATCCCAACCACCATAAAAACCATTAGGAACTCAACGAAACACAACGGAGACCGCAAAACACGTCAAAAACACCCCAAAAAACAACTGGGTTTAAAGAAAAAACAGAAGAAAACCCTAAAAACGATGAATCTGCCCCAAAAGTCCTCATAAACCTGCCTGATGTTCTCCAAAACCAAAAATTTCAACTTTTCCACCATGATGACCACGGAAAACCCAGCGAAACCCAACGGAGACCAAAAAACACATCAAAAACACCCCAAACAAGAACGGAATCACCCCCAAAACTGGAAGAAAATCCCCCAAAAGAACGGATCTAATCCCAAAACCACCCTAAACTCACCTGATCTTCTCCAAAACCCACAATCCACTCCCATTTACCATAACGACCTACGAGAACCCAACAAAACCCAACGGAGACACAAAAACAAGTCAAAAACACCCCAAACAAGAACGGCATCATAAAAACTCATTAGCACCATAAAACTCATTAGGAACTCAACGAAACGCAACGGAGACCACAAAACACGTCAAAAACACCCCAAAAAACAACTGGATCAGAAGAAAAAACAGAAGAAAACCCCAAAAACCATGAATCTGCCCCAAAAGTCCCCATAAACCTACCTGATGTTCTCCAAAACCCACAATTTACATTTTTCCACCATCATGACCAACAAGAACCCTCCTGAAACCCAACGGAGACCCCAAAACACGTCAAAAACACCCCAAAAAAGAACGGGATCACCCCCCAAAAAACAGAAGAAAAAGCCAAATGCCATAGATCGTCCCCAAAACCATCCCTAAACCTACCTGATGTTCTCCAAAACCCACAATTTACACTTTTTCACCATGATTACCACGGAAAACCCAACGAAACCCAACGGAAACCTCAAAACACCTCAAAAACACCCCAATAAAGAACAGGATCACACCCAAAACTGGAAGAAAATCCCCCAAAACAATAGAACCACCACAAAACCACCCTAAACCTACCTGATGTTCTCCAAATCCCACAGTTAACTCCCAACCACCACAAAACTCATTAGGAACTAAACGAAACGCAACGGAAACCCCAAAAAACTTTAAAAACACCCTAAAAATAAACTGGATCAGAAGACAAAAAAAGAAAACAAAAACAATGAATTTCCCCCCAAAACCACCCTAAACTCACCTGATCTTCTTCAAAACCACAATCCACTCCCATTTACCATAACGACCTACGAGAACCCAACAAAACTCAACGGAGACACCAAAACAAGTCAAAAACACCCCAAACAAGAACGGGATAATCCCTAAAAACGAAAGAAAACCCCAAAAACAATAGATCCACCCAAACACCACCCTAAACCAACCTGATGTTCTCCAAAACCCACAATTTACACTTTTTCAACATGATGACTACGGAAAACCCAACAAAACCCAACGGAGACCCCAAACCACCTCAAAAACACCCCAGAAAAGAAGAGGATCAACCCCAAAAACGAAAGAAAACCCCCAAAAGCATAGATCCACCCCAAAACCACCCTAAACCTACCTGATGTTCTCCAAAACCCAAAGTCCACTCCCAACCACCATAAAAACCATTAGGAACTCAACGAAACACAACGGAGACCGCAAAACACGTCAAAAACACCCCAAAAAACAACTGGGTTTAAAGAAAAAACAGAAGAAAACCCTAAAAACGATGAATCTGCCCCAAAAGTCCTCATAAACCTACCTGATGTTCTCCAAAACCAAAAATTTCAACTTTTCCACCATGATGACCACGGAAAACCCAGCAAAACCCAACGGAGACTAAAAAACACATCAAAAACACCCCAAACAAGAACGGAATCACCCCCAAAACTGGAAGAAAATCCCCCAAAAGAACGGATCTAATCCCAAAACCACCCTAAACTCACCTGATCTTCTCCAAAACCCACAATCCACTCCCATTTACCATAACGACCTACGAGAACCCAACAAAACCCAACGGAGAACCCAAAACACTTCAAAAACACCCCAAACAAGAACGGCATCATAAAAACTCATTAGCACCATAAAACTCATTAGGAACTCAACGAAACGCAACGGAGACCCTAAAACACGTCAAAAACACCCCAAAAAACAACTGGATCAGAAGAAAAAACAGAAGAAAACCCCAAAAACCATGAATCTGCCCCAAAAGTCCCCATAAACCTACCTGATGTTCTCCAAAACCCACAATTTACATTTTTCCACCATCATGACCAACAAGAACCCTCCTGAAACCCAACGGAGACCCCAAAACACGTCAAAAACACCCCAAAAAAGAACGGGATCACCCCCCAAAAAACAGAAGAAAAAGCCAAATGCCATAGATCGTCCCCAAAACCATCCCTAAACCTACCTGATGTTCTCCAAAACCCACAATTTACACTTTTTCACCATGATAACCACGGAAAACCCAACGAAACCCAACGGAAACCTCAAAACACCTCAAAAACACCCCAATAAAGAACAGGATCACACCCAAAACTGGAAGAAAATCCCCCAAAACAATAGAACCACCACAAAACCACCCTAAACCTACCTGATGTTCTCCAAATCCCACAGTTAACTCCCAACCACCACAAAACACATTAGGAACTAAACGAAACGCAACGGAAACCCCAAAAAAGGTTAAAAACACCCTAAAAAAGAACTGGATCAGAAGACAAAAAAAGAAAACAAAAACAATGAATTTCCCCCCAAAACCACCCTAAACTCACCTGATCGTCTTCAAAACCACAATCCACTCCCATTTACCTTAACGACCTACGAGAACCCAACAAAACCCAACGGAGACACCAAAACAAGTCAAAAACACCCCAAACAAGAACGGGATAATCCCTAAAAACGAAAGAAAACCCCCAAAACAATAGATCCACCCAAACACCACCCTAAACCAACCTGATGTTCTCCAAAACCCACAATTTACACTTTTCCAACATGATGACTACGGAAAACCCAACAAAACCCAACGGAGACCCCAAAACACGTCAAAAACACCGCAGGAAAGAACAGGATCAAGCCCAAAAACGAAAGAAAACCCCAAAAAGCATAGATCCACCCCAAAACCACCCTAAACCTACCTGATGTTCTCCAAATCCCAAAGTCCACTCCCAACCACCATAAAACCCATTAGGAACTCAATGAAACGCAACGGAAACGTCAAAACACCTCAAAAACACCTCAAATGCGAATCGGATCAGAAGAAAAATCGTGATTTAACAACAAAAAAACCCTTAAACCTACCTAATGTTCTCCTAAATATACAATCCACTCCCAACCACTATAAAACCCATTAGGAACTTAACGAAACACAACGGAAACCCCAATACACGTCAAAAATGCCCCAACAAAAACTGGATCAGCAGAAAAAAAACCCAAAACTATGAATTTCCCACCAAAACCACCCTAAAATCACCTGATCTTCTCCAAAACCCAAAATCCACTCCCATTTACCTTAACGAACAGAGAGAACACTACGAAACCCAACGGAGACACCAAAACATATCAAAAACACACCAAACAAGAACAGCATCACCCCCAAAACTGGAAGAAAATCCCCAAAAAACGACAGATCCAAACCAGAAGTCCCCCTAAACCTACCTGATGTTCTCCAATACCCACAGTTTACCATTTTTCACCATGATGACCAGGGAAAACTTAACGAAACCCAACGGAGACCAGAAAACACGTCATAAACACCCCAAAAAAGAACTGGATCAGAAGAAAAAAAACCCAAAACTATGAATTTCTCTACAAAACCACCCTAAAATCACCTGATCTTCTCCAAAACCCACAATCCACTCCCATTTACCTTAACGACAACGAGAACACAACAAAACACAACGGGGAACACAAAACAAGTGAAAAAAATCCCAAACAAGAACAGGATAACCCCTAAAAAGGAAAGAAAACCCCAAATACCATGAATCCACCCCAAAAGTCCCCATAAACCTACCTGAAGTTATCCAAAACCCACAATTTACACTTTTCCACCATGATGCCAACGGAAAACCCAACGAAACCCAACGGAGAACCCAAAACACGTCAAAAACACCCCAAACAAGAACGGGATCATCCCCAAAAAAGAAAGAAAACTCCAAAAGACATTGATCCACCCCAAAAGTCCCCCTAAACCTACCTGATGTTCTCCAAAACCCACAATTTACACTTTTCCAACATGATGACCAACAAGAACCCAACGAAACACAACAGAGACCCCAAAACAAGTCAAAAACACGCAAAGCAAGAACGGGATAACACCCAAAAAAGAAATAAAACCCCAAAAAATATAGATCCACCCCAAAATCACCCTAAACCTACCTGATGTTCTCCAAAACCCACACTTTACACTTTTCCACCATTATGACCTACGAAACCCAACAAAACCCAACGGAGACCCCAAAACACGTCAAAAACACCCCAAAAATGAATACGATCACCGCCAAAAAACCAGAAGAAAACCCCAAATACCATGAATCCACCCCAAAAGTCCTCCCTAAACCTACCTGATGTTCTCCAAAACCCACAATTTAAACTTTTCCACCATTATGACCTACGAAACCCAACAAAACCCAACGGAGACCCCAAAACACGTAAAAAACACCCCAAAAATGAATAGGATCACCCCCCAAAAAATAAAAGAAAACCCCAAATACCATGAATCCACCCCAAAAGTCCCCCCTAAATCTACCTGATGTTCTCCAAAACCCACAATTTACATTTTTCCACCATCATGACCACGGAAAACCCAACGAAACCCAACGGAGACCCCAGAAAACGTCAAAACACCCCAAATAAGAATGGAATCACCAACCAGAATTGGAAGAAAATCCCCGAAAAGCACGGATCATATTTCAAAACCACCCTAAACCTACCTGATGTTCTCCAAAACCCGCAATTTAAACTTTTCCAACATGCTGGCAAACAAGAACCCAACGAAACACAATGGAGACCCCAAAACACGTCAAAAACACCCAAAACAAGAACGGAATAACCCCCCAAAGAGAAAGAAAACCCCCAAAACAACAGATCCACCCTAAAACCACCCTAAACCTACCTGATGTTCTCCAAAACCCACAATTCACATTTTTTCCACCACGATGACCACAGAAAACCCAATGAAACGCAACCGAGACCCCGAAACATGTCAAAAACACGCCAGACAAGAAAGGGATCACCCCCAAAACTGGAAGAAAATCCCCCAAAACCATAAATCCACCCCAAAACTACACTAAACCTACCTGATGTTCTCCAAAACCCACAATTTTAGCTTTTCCACCATTACGACGTACGAAAACCCAACAAAACCCAACAAAGACCCCAAAACACGTCAAAAACTCCCCCAAAAAGTACTGGATCAGAAGAAAAACCCCAAAAACTATGAATTTCCACCAAAACCACCCTAAACTCACCTGATCTTCTCCAGAACACACAATCCACTCCCATTTACATTAACGACTAACGAGAACCCAACGAAACCCAATGGAGACACCAAAACACAACAAAAACACCCCAAACAAGAATGGAATCACCACCAAAACAGGATAAAAATCCCCGAAAACCATAGATCCGCACCAAAACCACCCTAAACCTACCTGATGTTCTCCAAAACGCACAATTTAATCTTTACCATAATGATGACCACAGAAACCCAACGAAACGCAACGGAGACCGTAAAACATGTCAAAAACACACCAAATAAGAACGGGATCACCCCAAAACTGGAAGAAAATCCAAAAACAAAACAGGATCCAATCCCCAAAACACCCTAAACCTTCCTGATTTTCTCCAAATCCCAAAGTCCACTCCCAACCACCATAAAACCCATTAGGAACACAACGAAACGCAACAGAAACCCCAAAACACATCAAAAACACCCCAAAAAAGAACAGGATCACCCCCAAAAAAGAAAGAAAACTCCAAAAACCATAGATCCACACCAGAAGTCCCCCTATACCTACCTGATGTTCTCCAATACCCACAATTTACCCTTTTCCACCATGATGACCATGGAAAACCCAACGGAACCCAACGGAGACCCCAAAACACATCAAAAACACACCAAACAAGAACGGCATCACCCCCAAAACTGGAAGAAAATCCCCCAAAAGCACGGATCCATTCCCCAAACCACCCTAAACCTACCTGATGTTCTCCAAAACCCACAATTTACCATTTTTCACCATGATTACCACGGAAAACCCAACGAAATCCAACGGAGAACACAAAACATGTCAAAACCACACCAAATAGAACTAGAACAGAAGTAAAAAACCCAGAACTATGAATTTTTCTACAGAACCACCCTAAACTCACCTGATCTACTCCAAAACCCACAATCCACTCCCGTTTACCTTAACGACCAACGAGAACCAAACAAAACCCAACGGAGACCCCATTACAAGTCAAAAACACCCCAAACAAAAACGGCATCACCCCCAAAACTGGAAGAAAATCCAAAAACAAAACAGGATCCAATCCCCAAAACACCCTAAACCTTCCTGATGTTCTCCAAATCCCAAAGTCCACTCCCAACCACCATAAAACCCATTAGGAACACAACGAAACGCAACGGAAACCCCAAAACACATCAAAAACACCCCAAAAAAGAACAGGATCACCCCCAAAAAAGAAAGAAAACTCCAAAAACCATAGATCCACACCAGAAGTCCCCCTATACCTACCTGATGTTCTCCAATACCCACAATTTACCCTTTTCCACCATGATGACCATGGAAAACCCAACGGAACCCAACGGAGACCGCAAAACACATCAAAAACACCCCAAAAAAGAACGGCATCACCCCCAAAACTGGAAGAAAATCCCCCAAAAGCACGGATCCATTCCAAAAACCACCCTAAACCTACCTGATGTTCTCCAAAACCCACAATTTACCATTTTCCACCATGATGACCATGGAAAACCCAACGAAACGCAACGAAGACCCCAAAACACGTCAAAAACACCCCTAAAAACAACTGGATAAGAAGAAAAAAACAGAAGAAAACCCCAAAAACCATGAATCTGCCCCAAAAGTCCCCATAAACCTACCTGATGTTCTCCAAAACCCACAATTTACATTTTTCCACCATCATAACCACGGAAAACCCAACGAAACCCAACGGAGACCACCAAACACGTCAAAAACTCCCCAAAAGCGAACTGGATCAGAAGAAAAAACGTGATTGAACCCCCAAAAAACACTTAAACCTACCTGATGTACTCCTAAATGAACAATCCACTCCCAAACACCAGAAAACCCATTAGGAACTCAACGAAACGCAACAGAGACACCAAAACACTTCAAAAACATCCCAAAAAAGAACAGGATCACTCCCAAAAAAGAAAGAAAACTCCAAAAACCATAGATCCACCCCAAAACCACCCTAAACCTACCTGATGATCTCCAAAACCCACAATTTACAATTTTCCACCATGATGACCATGGAAAACCCAACGAAACGAAACGGAGTCCCCAAAACACGTCAAAAAAAAAAAAAAAAAAAAACAAACAAAAAAAAACAACCAGATACGAAGAAAAAACAGAAGAAAAACCCCAAAAACCATTAATCTGCCCCAAAAGTTCCCATGAACCTACCTGATGTTCTCCAAATCCCAAAGTCCACTCCCAACCACCATAAAACCCATTAGGAACACAACGAAACGAAACGGAAACCCCAAAACACCTCAAAAACACCCCAAAAGCGAAAAGGAGCAGAAGAAAAAACGTGATTTAACCCCCAAAAAAACCCTTAAACCTACCTGATGTACTCCTAAATGTACAATACACTCGCAACCACCAGAAAACCCAATGGAAACCCAACGAAACAAAACGGAGACCCCAAAACACCGCAAAAACACCCCAAACAAAAACGGCATCACCCCAAAAACTGGAAGCAAATCCCCAAAAAGCACGGATCCATTCCCCAAACCACCCTAAACCTACCTGATGTTCTCCAAAACCCACAATTTACCATTTTTCACCATGATGACCATGGAAAACCCCACGAAACGCAACGGAGACCCCAAAACACGTCAAAAACACACCAAAAAACAACTGGATACGAAGAGAAAAAAGAAGAAAACCCCAAAAACCATGAATCTGCCCCAAAAGTTCCCATAAACCTACCTGATGTTCTCCAAAACCCACAATTTACCATTTTTCAACATGATGACCATGGAAAACACAACGAAACGCAACGGAGACCCCAAAACACGTCAAAAAACACACCAAATAAGAACGGGATCACCCCAAAACTGGAAGAAAATCCAAAAACAAAACAGGATCCAATCCCCAAAACACCCTAAACCTTCCTGATGTTCTCCAAATCCCAAAGTCCACTCCCAACCACCATAAAACCCATTAGGAACACAACGAAACGCAACGGAAACCCCAAAACACCTCAAAAAACACCCCAAAAGCGAAACGGAGCAGAAGAAAAATCATGATTTAACCCCAAAAAAAACCTTAAACCTACCTGATGTACTCCTAAATGTACAATCCACTCCCAACCACCAGAAAACCCGATGGAAAATCAACAAAACAAAATGGAGACCCCAAAACATGTCAAAAAAAAAAAAAAAAAAAAAAAAAAAAGATCTGGATCAAAAGAAAAAACACCAAAAACTATGAATTTCCCCCCAAACCACCCAAATATCACCTGATCTTCTCCAAAACTCACAATCCACTCCCATTTAACTTAACGACAAACAAGAACACAACGAAACCGGAGACCCCAAAACACATCAAAAACACCCCAAAAAAGAACGGGATCACCCCCAAAAAAGAAAGAAAATCCACAAAAAACAACAGATCCACACCAGAAGTCCCCCTATACCTACCTGATGTTCTCCAATACCCACAATTTACCCTTTTCCACCATGATGACCATGGAAAACCCAACGGAACCCAACGCAGACACCAAAACACATCAAAAACACACCAAACAAGAACGGCATCACCCCCAAAACTGGAAGAAAATCCCCCAAAAGCACGGATCCATTCCAAAAACCACCCTAAACCTACCTGATGTTCTCCAAAACCCACAATTTACCATTTTTCACCATGATGACCATGGAAAACCCAATGAAATCCAACAGAGAACACAAAACGTGTCAAAACCACACCAAATAGAACTAGATCAGAAGTAAAAAACCCAGAACTATGAATTTTTCTACAGAACCACCCTAAACTCACCTGATCTTCTCCAAAACCCACAATCCACTCCCATTTAACTTAACGACAAACGAGAACACAACGAAACCGGAGACCCCAAAACACATCAAAAACACCCCAAAAAAGAACAGGATCACCCCCAAAAAAGAAAGAAAACTCCAAAAACCATAGATCCACCCCAAAACCACCCTAAACCTACCTGAAGACCTCCAAAACCCACAATTTACAATTTTCCACCATGATGACCATGGAAAACCCAACGAAACGAAACGGAGACCCCAAAACACGTCAAAAACACCCCTAAAACAACTGGATAAGAAGAAAAAAACAGAAGAAAACCCCAAAAACCATGAATCTGCCCCAAAAGTCCCCATAAACCTACCTGATGTTCTCCAAAACCCACAATTTACATTTTTCCACCATCATGACCACGGAAAACCCAACGAAACCCAACGGAGACCCCCAAACATGTCAAAAACTCCCCAAAAGCGAACTGGATCAGAAGAAAAAACGTGATTGAACCCCCCAAAAACACTTAAACCTACCTGATGTACTCCTAAATGTACAATCCACTCCCAAACACCAGAAAACCCATTAGGAACTCAACGAAACGCAACAGAGACCCCAAAACACTTCAAAAACATCCCAAAAAACAACTGGATCAGAAGAAAAAAAAAAACAAAAACTATGAATTTCCCCCCAAAACCACCCTAAACTCACCTGATCTTCTCCAAAACCCACAATCCACTCCCATTTAACTTAACGACAAACGAGAACACAACGAAACCGGAGACCCCAAAACACATCAAAAACACCCCAAAAAAGAACAGGATCACCCCCAAAAAAGAAAGAAAACTCCAAAAACCATAGATCCACCCCAAAACCACCCTAAACCTACCTGATGATCTCCAAAACCCACAATTTACAATTTTCCACCATGATGACCATGGAAAACCCAACGAAACGAAAAGGAGACCCCAAAACACGTCAAAAAAAACAAAAAACAAAAAACAAAAAACAACCGGATACGAAGAAAAAACAGAAGAAAAACCCCAAAAACCATTAATCTGCCCCAAAAGTTCCCATGAACCTACCTGATGTTCTCCAAATCCCAAAGTCCACTCCCAACCACCATAAAACCCATTAGGAACTCAACGAAACGAAACGGAAACCCCAAAACACCTCAAAAACACCCCAAAAGCGAAAAGGAGCAGAAGAAAAAACGTGATTTAACCCCCAAAAAAACCCTTAAACCTACCTGATGTACTCCTAAATGTACAATACACTCGCAACCACCAGAAAACCCAATGAAAACCCAACGAAACAAAACGGAGACCCCAAAACACCGCAAAAACACCCCAAACAAGAACGGGATCACCCCAAAACTGGAAGAAAATCCAAAAAACAAACAGGATCCAATCCCCAAAACACCCGAAACCTACCCGATGTTCTCCAAAACCCACAATTTACACTTTTCCACCACCAAGACCATAGAAAACCAAACAAAACCCAACGGAGACCCCAAAACACCTCAAAATCACCCCAAACAAAAACGGCATCACCCCAAAAACTGGAAGCAAATCCCCAAAAAGCACGGATCCATTCCCCAAACCACCCTAAACCTACCTGATGTTCTCCAAAACCCACAATTTACCATTTTTCACCATGATGACCATGGAAAACCCAACGAAACGCAACGGAGACCCCAAAACACGTCAAAAACACACCAAAAAACAACTGGATACGAAGAGAAAAAAGAAGAAAACCCCAAAAACCATGAATCTGCCCCAAAAGTCCCCATAAACCTACCTGATGTTCTCCAAAACCCACAATTTACCATTTTTCAACATGATGACCATGGAAAACCCAACGAAATGCAACGGAGACCCCAAAACATGTCAAAAACACACCAAATAAGAACGGGATCACCCCAAAACTGGAAGAAAATCCAAAAACAAAACAGGATCCAATCCCCAAAACACCCTAAACCTTCCTGATGTTCTCCAAATCCCAAAGTCCACTCCCAACCACCATAAAACCCATTAGGAACACAACGAAACGCAACGGAAACCCCAAAACACATCAAAAACACCCCAGAAAAGAACAGGATCACCCCCAAAAAAGAAAGAAAACTCCAAAAACCATAGATCCACACCAGAAGTCCCCCTATACCTACCTGATGTTCTCCAATACCCACAATTTACCCTTTTCCACCATGATGACCATGAAAAACCCAACGGAACCCAACGGAGACACCAAAACACATCAAAAACACACCAAACAAGAACGGCATCACCCCCAAAACTGGAAGAAAATCCCCCAAAAGCACGGATCCATTCCAAAAACCACCCTAAACCTACCTGATGTTCTCCAAAACCCACAATTTACCATTTTTCACCATGATTACCACGGAAAACCCAACGAAATCCAACGGAGAACACAAAACATGTCAAAACCACACCAAATAGAACTAGATCAGAAGTAAAATACCCAGAACTATGAATTTTTCTACAGAACCACCCTAAACTCACCTGATCTTCTCCAAAACCCACAATCCACTCCCGTTTACCTTAACGACCAACGAGAACCAAACAAAACCCAACGGAGACCTCATTACAAGTCAAAAACACCCCAAACAAAAACGGCATCACCCCCAAAACTGGAAGAAAATCCCCAAAAAGCACGGATCCATTCCAAAAACCACCCTAAACCTACTTGATGTTCTCCAAAACCCACAATTTACCATTTTCCACCATGATGACCATGGAAAACCCAACGGAACCCAACGGAGACACCAAAACACATCAAAAACACCCCTAAAAACAACTGGATAAGAAGAAAAAAACAGAAGAAAACCCCCAAAACCATGAATCTGCCCCAAAAGTCCCCATAAACCTACCTGATGTTCTCCAAAACCCACAATTTACATTTTTCCACCATCATGACCACGGAAAACCCAACGAAACCCAACGGAGACCCCCAAACACGTCAAAAACTCCCCAAAAGCGAACTGGATCAGAAGAAAAAACGTGATTTAACCCCAAAAAATCACTTAAACCTACCTGATGTACTCCTAAATGTACAATCCACTCCCAAACACCAGAAAACACATTAGGAACTCAACGAAACGCAACAGAGACCCCAAAACACTTCAAAAACATCCCAAAAAACAACTGGATCAGAAGAAAAAAAAAAACAAAAACTATGAATTTCCCCCCAAAACCACCCTAAACTCACCTGATCTTCTCCAAAACCCACAATCCACTCCCATTTAACTTAACGACAAACGAGAACACAACGAAACCGGAGACCCCAAAACACATCAAAAACACCCCAAAAAAGAACAGGATCACCCCCAAAAAAGAAAGAAAACTCCAAAAACCATAGATCCACCCCAAAACCACCCTAAACCTACCTGATGATCTCCAAAACCCACAATTTACAATTTTCCACCATGATGACCATGGAAAACCCAACGAAACGAAACGGAGACCCCAAAACACGTCAAAAAAAAAAAAAAACAAAAAAACCAAAAAACAAAAAACAACCGGATACGACGAAAAAACAGAAGAAAAACCCCAAAAACCATTAATCTGCCCCAAAAGTTCCCATGAACCTACCTGATGTTCTCCAAATCCCAAAGTCCACTCCCAACCACCATAAAACCCATTAGGAACTCAACGAAACGAAACGGAAACCCCAAAACACCTCAAAAACACCCCAAAAGCGAAACGGAGCAGAAGAAAAAACGTGATTTAACCCCAAAAAAACCCTTAAACCTACCTGATGTACTCCTAAATGTACAATCCACTCCCAACCACCAGAAAACCCGATGGAAAATCAACAAAACAAAATGGAGACCCCAAAACATGTCAAAAAAAAAAAAAAAAAAAAAAAAAAAGATCTGGATCAAAAGAAAAAACACCAAAAACTATGAATTTCCCCCCAAACCACCCAAATATCACCTGATCTTCTCCAAAACTCACAATCCACTCCCATTTAACTTAACGACAAACAAGAACACAACGAAACCGGAGACCCCAAAACACATCAAAAACACCCCAAAAAAGAACAGGATCACCCCCAAAAAAGAAAGAAAACTCCAAAAACCATAGATCCACACCAGAAGTCCCCCTATACCTACCTGATGTTCTCCAATACCCACAATTTACCCTTTTCCACCATGATGACCATGAAAAACCCAACGGAACCCAACGCAGACACCAAAACACATCAAAAACACCCCAAACAAGAACGGCATCACCCCCAAAACTGGAAGAAAATCCCCCAAAAGCACGGATCCATTCCAAAAACCACCCTAAACCTACCTGATGTTCTCCAAATCCCAAAGTCCACTCCCAACCACCATAAAACCCATTAGGATCTCAACGAAACGAAACGGAAACCCCAAAACACCTCAAAAACACCCCAAAAGCGAAACGGAGCAGAAGAAAAAACGTGATTTAACCCCCAAAAAAACCCTTAAACCTACCTGATGTACTCCTAAATGTACAATACACTCGCAACCACCAGAAAACCCAATGAAAACCCAACGAAACAAAACGGAGACCCCAAAACACCGCAAAAACACCCCAAACAAGAACGGGATCACCCCAAAACTGGAAGAAAATCCAAAAAACAAACAGGATCCAATCCCCAAAACACCCGAAACCTACCCGATGTTCTCCAAAACCCACAATTTACACTTTTCCACCACCAAGACCATAGAAAACCAAACAAAACCCAACGGAGACCCCAAAACACCTCAAAATCACCCCAAACAAAAACGGCATCACCCCAAAAACTGGAAGCAAATCCCCAAAAAGCACGGATCCATTCCCCAAACCACCCTAAACCTACCTGATGTTCTCCAAAACCCACAATTTACCATTTTTCACCATGATGACCATGGAAAACCCCACGAAACGCAACGGAGACCCCAAAACACGTCAAAAACACACCAAAAAACAACTGGATACGAAGAGAAAAAAGAAGAAAACCCCAAAAACCATGAATCTGCCCCAAAAGTCCCCATAAACCTACCTGATGTTCTCCAAAACCCACAATTTACCATTTTTCAACATGATGACCATGGAAAACCCAACGAAATGCAACGGAGACCCCAAAACATGTCAAAAACACACCAAATAAGAACGGGATCACCCCAAAACTGGAAGAAAATCCAAAAACAAAACAGGATCCAATCCCCAAAACACCCTAAACCTTCCTGATGTTCTCCAAATCCCAAAGTCCACTCCCAACCACCATAAAACCCATTAGGAACACAACGAAACGCAACGGAAACCCCAAAACACATCAAAAACACCCCAGAAAAGAACAGGATCACCCCCAAAAAAGAAAGAAAACTCCAAAAACCATAGATCCACACCAGAAGTCCCCCTATACCTACCTGATGTTCTCCAATACCCACAATTTACCCTTTTCCACCATGATGACCATGAAAAACCCAACGGAACCCAACGGAGACACCAAAACACATCAAAAACACACCAAACAAGAACGGCATCACCCCCAAAACTGGAAGAAAATCCCCCAAAAGCACGGATCCATTCCAAAAACCACCCTAAACCTACCTGATGTTCTCCAAAACCCACAATTTACCATTTTTCACCATGATTACCACGGAAAACCCAACGAAATCCAACGGAGAACACAAAACATGTCAAAACCACACCAAATAGAACTAGATCAGAAGTAAAATACCCAGAACTATGAATTTTTCTACAGAACCACCCTAAACTCACCTGATCTTCTCCAAAACCCACAATCCACTCCCGTTTACCTTAACGACCAACGAGAACCAAACAAAACCCAACGGAGACCTCATTACAAGTCAAAAACACCCCAAACAAAAACGGCATCACCCCCAAAACTGGAAGAAAATCCCCAAAAAGCACGGATCCATTCCAAAAACCACCCTAAACCTACTTGATGTTCTCCAAAACCCACAATTTACCATTTTCCACCATGATGACCATGGAAAACCCAACGGAACCCAACGGAGACACCAAAACACATCAAAAACACCCCTAAAAACAACTGGATAAGAAGAAAAAAACAGAAGAAAACCCCCAAAACCATGAATCTGCCCCAAAAGTCCCCATAAACCTACCTGATGTTCTCCAAAACCCACAATTTACATTTTTCCACCATCATGACCACGGAAAACCCAACGAAACCCAACGGAGACCCCCAAACACGTCAAAAACTCCCCAAAAGCGAACTGGATCAGAAGAAAAAACGTGATTTAACCCCAAAAAATCACTTAAACCTACCTGATGTACTCCTAAATGTACAATCCACTCCCAAACACCAGAAAACACATTAGGAACTCAACGAAACGCAACAGAGACCCCAAAACACTTCAAAAACATCCCAAAAAACAACTGGATCAGAAGAAAAAAAAAAACAAAAACTATGAATTTCCCCCCAAAACCACCCTAAACTCACCTGATCTTCTCCAAAACCCACAATCCACTCCCATTTAACTTAACGACAAACGAGAACACAACGAAACCGGAGACCCCAAAACACATCAAAAACACCCCAAAAAAGAACAGGATCACCCCCAAAAAAGAAAGAAAACTCCAAAAACCATAGATCCACCCCAAAACCACCCTAAACCTACCTGATGATCTCCAAAACCCACAATTTACAATTTTCCACCATGATGACCATGGAAAACCCAACGAAACGAAACGGAGACCCCAAAACACGTCAAAAAAAAAAAACAACAAAAAAACCAAAAAACAAAAAACAACCGGATACGACGAAAAAACAGAAGAAAAACCCCAAAAACCATTAATCTGCCCCAAAAGTTCCCATGAACCTACCTGATGTTCTCCAAATCCCAAAGTCCACTCCCAACCACCATAAAACCCATTAGGAACTCAACGAAACGAAACGGAAACCCCAAAACACCTCAAAAACACCCCAAAAGCGAAACGGAGCAGAAGAAAAAACGTGATTTAACCCCAAAAAAACCCTTAAACCTACCTGATGTACTCCTAAATGTACAATCCACTCCCAACCACCAGAAAACCCGATGGAAAATCAACAAAACAAAATGGAGACCCCAAAACATGTCAAAAAAAAAAAAAAAAAAAAAAAAAAGATCTGGATCAAAAGAAAAAACACCAAAAACTATGAATTTCCCCCCAAACCACCCAAATATCACCTGATCTTCTCCAAAACTCACAATCCACTCCCATTTAACTTAACGACAAACAAGAACACAACGAAACCGGAGACCCCAAAACACATCAAAAACACCCCAAAAAAGAACAGGATCACCCCCAAAAAAGAAAGAAAACTCCAAAAACCATAGATCCACACCAGAAGTCCCCCTATACCTACCTGATGTTCTCCAATACCCACAATTTACCCTTTTCCACCATGATGACCATGAAAAACCCAACGGAACCCAACGCAGACACCAAAACACATCAAAAACACCCCAAACAAGAACGGCATCACCCCCAAAACTGGAAGAAAATCCCCCAAAAGCACGGATCCATTCCAAAAACCACCCTAAACCTACCTGATGTTCTCCAAATCCCAAAGTCCACTCCCAACCACCATAAAACCCATTAGGATCTCAACGAAACGAAACGGAAACCCCAAAACACCTCAAAAACACCCCAAAAGCGAAACGGAGCAGAAGAAAAAACGTGATTTAACCCCCAAAAAAACCCTTAAACCTACCTGATGTACTCCTAAATGTACAATACACTCGCAACCACCAGAAAACCCAATGAAAACCCAACGAAACAAAACGGAGACCCCAAAACACCGCAAAAACACCCCAAACAAGAACGGGATCACCCCAAAACTGGAAGAAAATCCAAAAAACAAACAGGATCCAATCCCCAAAACACCCGAAACCTACCCGATGTTCTCCAAAACCCACAATTTACACTTTTCCACCACCAAGACCATAGAAAACCAAACAAAACCCAACGGAGACCCCAAAACACCTCAAAATCACCCCAAACAAAAACGGCATCACCCCAAAAACTGGAAGCAAATCCCCAAAAAGCACGGATCCATTCCCCAAACCACCCTAAACCTACCTGATGTTCTCCAAAACCCACAATTTACCATTTTTCACCATGATGACCATGGAAAACCCAACGAAACGCAACGGAGACCCCAAAACACGTCAAAAACACACCAAAAAACAACTGGATACGAAGAGAAAAAAGAAGAAAACCCCAAAAACCATGAATCTGCCCCAAAAGTCCCCATAAACCTACCTGATGTTCTCCAAAACCCACAATTTACCATTTTTCAACATGATGACCATGGAAAACCCAACGAAATGCAACGGAGACCCCAAAACATGTCAAAAACACACCAAATAAGAACGGGATCACCCCAAAACTGGAAGAAAATCCAAAAACAAAACAGGATCCAATCCCCAAAACACCCTAAACCTTCCTGATGTTCTCCAAATCCCAAAGTCCACTCCCAACCACCATAAAACCCATTAGGAACACAACGAAACGCAACGGAAACCCCAAAACACATCAAAAACACCCCAGAAAAGAACAGGATCACCCCCAAAAAAGAAAGAAAACTCCAAAAACCATAGATCCACACCAGAAGTCCCCCTATACCTACCTGATGTTCTCCAATACCCACAATTTACCCTTTTCCACCATGATGACCATGAAAAACCCAACGGAACCCAACGGAGACACCAAAACACATCAAAAACACACCAAACAAGAACGGCATCACCCCCAAAACTGGAAGAAAATCCCCCAAAAGCACGGATCCATTCCAAAAACCACCCTAAACCTACCTGATGTTCTCCAAAACCCACAATTTACCATTTTTCACCATGATTACCACGGAAAACCCAACGAAATCCAACGGAGAACACAAAACATGTCAAAACCACACCAAATAGAACTAGATCAGAAGTAAAATACCCAGAACTATGAATTTTTCTACAGAACCACCCTAAACTCACCTGATCTTCTCCAAAACCCACAATCCACTCCCGTTTACCTTAACGACCAACGAGAACCAAACAAAACCCAACGGAGACCTCATTACAAGTCAAAAACACCCCAAACAAAAACGGCATCACCCCCAAAACTGGAAGAAAATCCCCAAAAAGCACGGATCCATTCCAAAAACCACCCTAAACCTACTTGATGTTCTCCAAAACCCACAATTTACCATTTTCCACCATGATGACCATGGAAAACCCAACGGAACCCAACGGAGACACCAAAACACATCAAAAACACCCCTAAAAACAACTGGATAAGAAGAAAAAAACAGAAGAAAACCCCCAAAACCATGAATCTGCCCCAAAAGTCCCCATAAACCTACCTGATGTTCTCCAAAACCCACAATTTACATTTTTCCACCATCATGACCACGGAAAACCCAACGAAACCCAACGGAGACCCCCAAACACGTCAAAAACTCCCCAAAAGCGAACTGGATCAGAAGAAAAAACGTGATTTAACCCCAAAAAATCACTTAAACCTACCTGATGTACTCCTAAATGTACAATCCACTCCCAAACACCAGAAAACACATTAGGAACTCAACGAAACGCAACAGAGACCCCAAAACACTTCAAAAACATCCCAAAAAACAACTGGATCAGAAGAAAAAAAAAAACAAAAACTATGAATTTCCCCCCAAAACCACCCTAAACTCACCTGATCTTCTCCAAAACCCACAATCCACTCCCATTTAACTTAACGACAAACGAGAACACAACGAAACCGGAGACCCCAAAACACATCAAAAACACCCCAAAAAAGAACAGGATCACCCCCAAAAAAGAAAGAAAACTCCAAAAACCATAGATCCACCCCAAAACCACCCTAAACCTACCTGATGATCTCCAAAACCCACAATTTACAATTTTCCACCATGATGACCATGGAAAACCCAACGAAACGAAAAGGAGACCCCAAAACACGTCAAAAAAAAACAAAAAACAAAAAACAAAAAACAACCGGATACGAAGAAAAAACAGAAGAAAAACCCCAAAAACCATTAATCTGCCCCAAAAGTTCCCATGAACCTACCTGATGTTCTCCAAATCCCAAAGTCCACTCCCAACCACCATAAAACCCATTAGGAACTCAACGAAACGAAACGGAAACCCCAAAACACCTCAAAAACACCCCAAAAGCGAAACGGAGCAGAAGAAAAAACGTGATTTAACCCCCAAAAAAACCCTTAAACCTACCTGATGTACTCCTAAATGTACAATACACTCGCAACCACCAGAAAACCCAATGAAAACCCAACGAAACAAAACGGAGACCCCAAAACACCGCAAAAACACCCCAAACAAGAACGGGATCACCCCAAAACTGGAAGAAAATCCAAAAAACAAACAGGATCCAATCCCCAAAACACCCGAAACCTACCCGATGTTCTCCAAAACCCACAATTTACACTTTTCCACCACCAAGACCATAGAAAACCAAACAAAACCCAACGGAGACCCCAAAACACCTCAAAATCACCCCAAACAAAAACGGCATCACCCCAAAAACTGGAAGCAAATCCCCAAAAAGCACGGATCCATTCCCCAAACCACCCTAAACCTACCTGATGTTCTCCAAAACCCACAATTTACCATTTTTCACCATGATGACCATGGAAAACCCCACGAAACGCAACGGAGACCCCAAAACACGTCAAAAACACACCAAAAAACAACTGGATACGAAGAGAAAAAAGAAGAAAACCCCAAAAACCATGAATCTGCCCCAAAAGTCCCCATAAACCTACCTGATGTTCTCCAAAACCCACAATTTACCATTTTTCAACATGATGACCATGGAAAACCCAACGAAATGCAACGGAGACCCCAAAACATGTCAAAAACACACCAAATAAGAACGGGATCACCCCAAAACTGGAAGAAAATCCAAAAACAAAACAGGATCCAATCCCCAAAACACCCTAAACCTTCCTGATGTTCTCCAAATCCCAAAGTCCACTCCCAACCACCATAAAACCCATTAGGAACACAACGAAACGCAACGGAAACCCCAAAACACATCAAAAACACCCCAGAAAAGAACAGGATCACCCCCAAAAAAGAAAGAAAACTCCAAAAACCATAGATCCACACCAGAAGTCCCCCTATACCTACCTGATGTTCTCCAATACCCACAATTTACCCTTTTCCACCATGATGACCATGAAAAACCCAACGGAACCCAACGGAGACACCAAAACACATCAAAAACACACCAAACAAGAACGGCATCACCCCCAAAACTGGAAGAAAATCCCCCAAAAGCACGGATCCATTCCAAAAACCACCCTAAACCTACCTGATGTTCTCCAAAACCCACAATTTACCATTTTTCACCATGATTACCACGGAAAACCCAACGAAATCCAACGGAGAACACAAAACATGTCAAAACCACACCAAATAGAACTAGATCAGAAGTAAAATACCCAGAACTATGAATTTTTCTACAGAACCACCCTAAACTCACCTGATCTTCTCCAAAACCCACAATCCACTCCCGTTTACCTTAACGACCAACGAGAACCAAACAAAACCCAACGGAGACCTCATTACAAGTCAAAAACACCCCAAACAAAAACGGCATCACCCCCAAAACTGGAAGAAAATCCCCAAAAAGCACGGATCCATTCCAAAAACCACCCTAAACCTACTTGATGTTCTCCAAAACCCACAATTTACCATTTTCCACCATGATGACCATGGAAAACCCAACGGAACCCAACGGAGACACCAAAACACATCAAAAACACCCCTAAAAACAACTGGATAAGAAGAAAAAAACAGAAGAAAACCCCCAAAACCATGAATCTGCCCCAAAAGTCCCCATAAACCTACCTGATGTTCTCCAAAACCCACAATTTACATTTTTCCACCATCATGACCACGGAAAACCCAACGAAACCCAACGGAGACCCCCAAACACGTCAAAAACTCCCCAAAAGCGAACTGGATCAGAAGAAAAAACGTGATTTAACCCCAAAAAATCACTTAAACCTACCTGATGTACTCCTAAATGTACAATCCACTCCCAAACACCAGAAAACACATTAGGAACTCAACGAAACGCAACAGAGACCCCAAAACACTTCAAAAACATCCCAAAAAACAACTGGATCAGAAGAAAAAAAAAACAAAAACTATGAATTTCCCCCCAAAACCACCCTAAACTCACCTGATCTTCTCCAAAACCCACAATCCACTCCCATTTAACTTAACGACAAACGAGAACACAACGAAACCGGAGACCCCAAAACACATCAAAAACACCCCAAAAAAGAACAGGATCACCCCCAAAAAAGAAAGAAAACTCCAAAAACCATAGATCCACCCCAAAACCACCCTAAACCTACCTGATGATCTCCAAAACCCACAATTTACAATTTTCCACCATGATGACCATGGAAAACCCAACGAAACGAAACGGAGACCCCAAAACACGTCAAAAAAAAAAAAAAACAAAAAAACCAAAAAACAAAAAACAACCGGATACGACGAAAAAACAGAAGAAAAACCCCAAAAACCATTAATCTGCCCCAAAAGTTCCCATGAACCTACCTGATGTTCTCCAAATCCCAAAGTCCACTCCTAACCACCATAAAACCCATTAGGAACTCAACGAAACGAAACGGAAACCCCAAAACACCTCAAAAACACCCCAAAAGCGAAACGGAGCAGAAGAAAAAACGTGATTTAACCCCAAAAAAACCCTTAAACCTACCTGATGTACTCCTAAATGTACAATCCACTCCCAACCACCAGAAAACCCGATGGAAAATCAACAAAACAAAATGGAGACCCCAAAACATGTCAAAAAAAAAAAAAAAAAAAAAAAAAGATCTGGATCAAAAGAAAAAACACCAAAAACTATGAATTTCCCCCCAAACCACCCAAATATCACCTGATCTTCTCCAAAACTCACAATCCACTCCCATTTAACTTAACGACAAACAAGAACACAACGAAACCGGAGACCCCAAAACACATCAAAAACACCCCAAAAAAGAACAGGATCACCCCCAAAAAAGAAAGAAAACTCCAAAAACCATAGATCCACACCAGAAGTCCCCCTATACCTACCTGATGTTCTCCAATACCCACAATTTACCCTTTTCCACCATGATGACCATGAAAAACCCAACGGAACCCAACGCAGACACCAAAACACATCAAAAACACCCCAAACAAGAACGGCATCACCCCCAAAACTGGAAGAAAATCCCCCAAAAGCACGGATCCATTCCAAAAACCACCCTAAACCTACCTGATGTTCTCCAAATCCCAAAGTCCACTCCCAACCACCATAAAACCCATTAGGATCTCAACGAAACGAAACGGAAACCCCAAAACACCTCAAAAACACCCCAAAAGCGAAACGGAGCAGAAGAAAAAACGTGATTTAACCCCCAAAAAAACCCTTAAACCTACCTGATGTACTCCTAAATGTACAATACACTCGCAACCACCAGAAAACCCAATGAAAACCCAACGAAACAAAACGGAGACCCCAAAACACCGCAAAAACACCCCAAACAAGAACGGGATCACCCCAAAACTGGAAGAAAATCCAAAAAACAAACAGGATCCAATCCCCAAAACACCCGAAACCTACCCGATGTTCTCCAAAACCCACAATTTACACTTTTCCACCACCAAGACCATAGAAAACCAAACAAAACCCAACGGAGACCCCAAAACACCTCAAAATCACCCCAAACAAAAACGGCATCACCCCAAAAACTGGAAGCAAATCCCCAAAAAGCACGGATCCATTCCCCAAACCACCCTAAACCTACCTGATGTTCTCCAAAACCCACAATTTACCATTTTTCACCATGATGACCATGGAAAACCCAACGAAACGCAACGGAGACCCCAAAACACGTCAAAAACACACCAAAAAACAACTGGATACGAAGAGAAAAAAGAAGAAAACCCCAAAAACCATGAATCTGCCCCAAAAGTCCCCATAAACCTACCTGATGTTCTCCAAAACCCACAATTTACCATTTTTCAACATGATGACCATGGAAAACCCAACGAAATGCAACGGAGACCCCAAAACATGTCAAAAACACACCAAATAAGAACGGGATCACCCCAAAACTGGAAGAAAATCCAAAAACAAAACAGGATCCAATCCCCAAAACACCCTAAACCTTCCTGATGTTCTCCAAATCCCAAAGTCCACTCCCAACCACCATAAAACCCATTAGGAACACAACGAAACGCAACGGAAACCCCAAAACACATCAAAAACACCCCAGAAAAGAACAGGATCACCCCCAAAAAAGAAAGAAAACTCCAAAAACCATAGATCCACACCAGAAGTCCCCCTATACCTACCTGATGTTCTCCAATACCCACAATTTACCCTTTTCCACCATGATGACCATGAAAAACCCAACGGAACCCAACGGAGACACCAAAACACATCAAAAACACACCAAACAAGAACGGCATCACCCCCAAAACTGGAAGAAAATCCCCCAAAAGCACGGATCCATTCCAAAAACCACCCTAAACCTACCTGATGTTCTCCAAAACCCACAATTTACCATTTTTCACCATGATTACCACGGAAAACCCAACGAAATCCAACGGAGAACACAAAACATGTCAAAACCACACCAAATAGAACTAGATCAGAAGTAAAATACCCAGAACTATGAATTTTTCTACAGAACCACCCTAAACTCACCTGATCTTCTCCAAAACCCACAATCCACTCCCGTTTACCTTAACGACCAACGAGAACCAAACAAAACCCAACGGAGACCTCATTACAAGTCAAAAACACCCCAAACAAAAACGGCATCACCCCCAAAACTGGAAGAAAATCCCCAAAAAGCACGGATCCATTCCAAAAACCACCCTAAACCTACTTGATGTTCTCCAAAACCCACAATTTACCATTTTCCACCATGATGACCATGGAAAACCCAACGGAACCCAACGGAGACACCAAAACACATCAAAAACACCCCTAAAAACAACTGGATAAGAAGAAAAAAACAGAAGAAAACCCCCAAAACCATGAATCTGCCCCAAAAGTCCCCATAAACCTACCTGATGTTCTCCAAAACCCACAATTTACATTTTTCCACCATCATGACCACGGAAAACCCAACGAAACCCAACGGAGACCCCCAAACACGTCAAAAACTCCCCAAAAGCGAACTGGATCAGAAGAAAAAACGTGATTTAACCCCCAAAAATCACTTAAACCTACCTGATGTACTCCTAAATGTACAATCCACTCCCAAACACCAGAAAACACATTAGGAACTCAACGAAACGCAACAGAGACCCCAAAACACTTCAAAAACATCCCAAAAAACAACTGGATCAGAAGAAAAAAAAAAACAAAAACTATGAATTTCCCCCCAAAACCACCCTAAACTCACCTGATCTTCTCCAAAACCCACAATCCACTCCCATTTAACTTAACGACAAACGAGAACACAACGAAACCGGAGACCCCAAAACACATCAAAAACACCCCAAAAAAGAACAGGATCACCCCCAAAAAAGAAAGAAAACTCCAAAAACCATAGATCCACCCCAAAACCACCCTAAACCTACCTGATGATCTCCAAAACCCACAATTTACAATTTTCCACCATGATGACCATGGAAAACCCAACGAAACGAAACGGAGACCCCAAAACACGTCAAAAAAAAAAAAAAAACAAAAAAAAACAAAAAACAAAAAACAACCGGATACGACGAAAAAACAGAAGAAAAACCCCAAAAACCATTAATCTGCCCCAAAAGTTCCCATGAACCTACCTGATGTTCTCCAAATCCCAAAGTCCACTCCCAACCACCATAAAACCCATTAGGAACTCAACGAAACGAAACGGAAACCCCAAAACACCTCAAAAACACCCTAAACAAGAAACGGAGCAGAAGAAAAAACGTGATTTAACCCCAAAAAAACCCTTAAACCTACCTGATGTACTCCTAAATGTACAATCCACTCCCAACCACCAGAAAACCCGATGGAAAATCAACAAAACAAAATGGAGACCCCAAAACATGTCAAAAAAAAAAAAAAAAAAAAAAAAAAGATCTGGATCAAAAGAAAAAACACCAAAAACTATGAATTTCCCCCCAAACCACCCAAATATCACCTGATCTTCTCCAAAACTCACAATCCACTCCCATTTAACTTAACGACAAACAAGAACACAACGAAACCGGAGACCCCAAAACACATCAAAAACACCCCAGAAAAGAACAGGATCACCCCCAAAAAAGAAAGAAAACTCCAAAAACCATAGATCCACACCAGAAGTCCCCCTATACCTACCTGATGTTCTCCAATACCCACAATTTACCCTTTTCCACCATGATGACCATGAAAAACCCAACGGAACCCAACGCAGACACCAAAACACATCAAAAACACACCAAACAAGAACGGCATCACCCCCAAAACTGGAAGAAAATCCCCCAAAAGCACGGATCCATTCCAAAAACCACCCTAAACCTACCTGATGTTCTCCAAAACCCACAATTTACCATTTTTCACCATGATTACCACGGAAAACCCAACGAAATCCAACGGAGAACACAAAACATGTCAAAACCACACCAAATAGAACTAGATCAGAAGTAAAATACCCAGAACTATGAATTTTTCTACAGAACCACCCTAAACTCACCTGATCTTCTCCAAAACCCACAATCCACTCCCGTTTACCTTAACGACCAACGAGAACCAAACAAAACCCAACGGAGACCTCATTACAAGTCAAAAACACCCCAAACAAAAACGGCATCACCCCCAAAACTGGAAGAAAATCCCCAAAAAGCACGGATCCATTCCAAAAACCACCCTAAACCTACTTGATGTTCTCCAAAACCCACAATTTACCATTTTCCACCATGATGACCATGGAAAACCCAACGGAACCCAACGGAGACACCAAAACACATCAAAAACACCCCTAAAAACAACTGGATAAGAAGAAAAAAACAGAAGAAAACCCCCAAAACCATGAATCTGCCCCAAAAGTCCCCATAAACCTACCTGATGTTCTCCAAAACCCACAATTTACATTTTTCCACCATCATGACCACGGAAAACCCAACGAAACGAAACGGAGACCCCCAAACACGTCAAAAACTCCCCAAAAGCGAACTGGATCAGAAGAAAAAACGTGATTTAACCCCAAAAAATCACTTAAACCTACCTGATGTACTCCTAAATGTACAATCCACTCCCAAACACCAGAAAACACATTAGGAACTCAACGAAACGCAACAGAGACCCCAAAACACTTCAAAAACATCCCAAAAAACAACTGGATCAGAAGAAAAAAAAAAAACAAAAACTATGAATTTCCCCCCAAAACCACCCTAAACTCACCTGATCTTCTCCAAAACCCACAATCCACTCCCATTTAACTTAACGACAAACGAGAACACAACGAAACCGGAGACCCCAAAACACATCAAAAACACCCCAAAAAAGAACAGGATCACCCCCAAAAAAGAAAGAAAACTCCAAAAACCATAGATCCACCCCAAAACCACCCTAAACCTACCTGATGATCTCCAAAACCCACAATTTACAATTTTCCACCATGATGACCATGGAAAACCCAACGAAACGAAACGGAGACCCCAAAACACGTCAAAAAAAAAAAAAAACAAAAAAACCAAAAAACAAAAAACAACCGGATACGACGAAAAAACAGAAGAAAAACCCCAAAAACCATTAATCTGCCCCAAAAGTTCCCATGAACCTACCTGATGTTCTCCAAATCCCAAAGTCCACTCCCAACCACCATAAAACCCATTAGGAACTCAACGAAACGAAACGGAAACCCCAAAACACCTCAAAAACACCCTAAACAAGAAACGGAGCAGAAGAAAAAACGTGATTTAACCCCAAAAAAACCCTTAAACCTACCTGATGTACTCCTAAATGTACAATCCACTCCCAACCACCAGAAAACCCGATGGAAAATCAACAAAACAAGATGGAGACCCCAAAACATGTCAAAAAAAAAAAAAAAAAAAAAAAAAGATCTGGATCAAAAGAAAAAACACCAAAAACTATGAATTTCCCCCCAAACCACCCAAATATCACCTGATCTTCTCCAAAACTCACAATCCACTCCCATTTAACTTAACGACAAACAAGAACACAACGAAACCGGAGACCCCAAAACACATCAAAAACACCCCAAAAAAGAACAGGATCACCCCCAAAAAAGAAAGAAAACTCCAAAAACCATAGATCCACACCAGAAGTCCCCCTATACCTACCTGATGTTCTCCAATACCCACAATTTACCCTTTTCCACCATGATGACCATGGAAAACCCAACGGAACCCAACGCAGACACCAAAACACATCAAAAACACACCAAACAAGAACGGCATCACCCCCAAAACTGGAAGAAAATCCCCCAAAAGCACGGATCCATTCCAAAAACCACCCTAAACCTACCTGATGTTCTCCAAAACCCACAATTTACCATTTTTCACCATGATTACCACGGAAAACCCAACGAAATCCAACGGAGAACACAAAACATGTCAAAACCACACCAAATAGAACTAGATCAGAAGTAAAATACCCAGAACTATGAATTTTTCTACAGAACCACCCTAAACTCACCTGATCTTCTCCAAAACCCACAATCCACTCCCGTTTACCTTAACGACCAACGAGAACCAAACAAAACCCAACGGAGACCCCATTACAAGTCAAAAACACCCCAAACAAAAACGGCATCACCCCCAAAACTGGAAGAAAATCCCCAAAAAGCACGGATCCATTCCCAAAACCACCCTAAACCTACCTGATGTTCTCCAAAACCCACAATTTACCATTTTTCACCATGATGACCATGGAAAACCCAACGGAACCCAACGGAGACACCAAAACACATCAAAAACACCCCTAAAAACAACTGGATAAGAAGAAAAAAACAGAAGAAAACCCCCAAAACCATGAATCTGCCCCAAAAGTCCCCATAAACCTACCTGATGTTCTCCAAAACCCACAATTTACATTTTTCCACCATCATGACCACGGAAAACCCAACGAAACCCAACGGAGACCCCCAAACATGTCAAAAACTCCCCAAAAGCGAACTGGATCAGAAGAAAAAACGTGATTTAACCCCAAAAAATCACTTAAACCTACCTGATGTACTCCTAAATGTACAATCCACTCCCAAACACCAGAAAACCCATTAGGAACTCAACGAAACGAAACGGAAACCCCAAAACACCTCAAAAACACCCTAAACAAGAAACGGAGCAGAAGAAAAAACATGATTTAACCCCAAAAAAAACCTTAAACCTACCTGATGTACTCCTAAATGTACAATACACTCCCAACCACCAGAAAACCCGATGGAAAATCAACAAAACAAAATGGAGACCCCAAAACATGTCAAAAAAAAAAAGAAAAAAAAGATCTGGATCAAAAGAAAAAACACCAAAAACTATGAATTTCCCCCCAAACCACCCAAATATCACCTGATCTTCTCCAAAACTCACAATCCACTCCCATTTAACTTAACGACAAACAAGAACACAACGAAACCGGAGACCCCAAAACACATCAAAAACACCCCAAAAAAGAACAGGATCACCCCCAAAAAAGAAAGAAAACTCCAAAAACCATAGATCCACACCAGAAGTCCCCCTATACCTACCTGATGTTCTCCAATACCCACAATTTACCCTTTTCCACCATGATGACCATGGAAAACCCAACGGAACCCAACGCAGACACCAAAACACATCAAAAACACCCCAAACAAGAACGGCATCACCCCCAAAACTGGAAGAAAATCCCCCAAAAGCACGGATCCATTCCAAAAACCACCCTAAACCTACCTGATGTTCTCCAAATCCCAAAGTCCACTCCCAACCACCATAAAACCCATTAGGAACTCAACGAAACGAAACGGAAACCCCAAAACACCTCAAAAACACCCCAAAAGCGAAAAGGAGCAGAAGAAAAAACGTGATTTAACCCCCAAAAAAACCCTTAAACCTACCTGATGTACTCCTAAATGTACAATCCACTCCCAACCACCAGAAAACCCAATGAAAACCCAACGAAACAAAACGGAGACCCCAAAACACCGCAAAAACACCCCAAACAAGAACGGGATCACCCCAAAACTGGAAGAAAATCCAAAAAACAAACAGGATCCAATCCCCAAAACACCCGAAACCTACCCGATGTTCTCCAAAACCCACAATTTACACTTTTCCACCACCAAGACCATAGAAAACCAAACAAAACCCAACGGAGACCCCAAAACACCTCAAAATCACCCCAAACAAAAACGGCATCACCCCAAAAACTGGAAGAAAATCCACAAAAAGCACGGATCCATTCCCCAAACCACCCTAAACCTACCTGATGTTCTCCAAAACCCACAATTTACCATTTTTCACCATGATGACCATGGAAAACCCAACGAAACGCAACGGAGACCCCAAAACACGTCAAAAACACCCCAAAAAACAACTGGATAAGAAGAGAAAAAAGAAGAAAACCCCCAAAACCATGAATCTGCCCCAAAAGTCCCCATAAACCTACCTGATGTTCTCCAAAACCCACAATTTACCATTTTTCAACATGATGACCATGGAAAACCCAACGAAACGCAACGGAGACCCCAAAACACGTCAAAAAACACACCAAATAAGAACGGGATCACCCCAAAACTGGAAGAAAATCCAAAAACAAAACAGGATCCAATCCCCAAAACACCCTAAACCTTCCTGATGTTCTCCAAATCCCAAAGTCCACTCCCAACCACCATAAAACCCACTAGGAACACAACGAAACGCAACGGAAACCCCAAAACACCTCAAAAACACCCCAAAAGCGAAACGGAGCAGAAGAAAAATCATGATTTAACCCCAAAAAAACCTTAAACCTACCTGATGTACTCCTAAATGTACAATACACTCCCAACCACCAGAAAACCCGATGGAAAATCAACAAAACAAAATGGAGACCCCAAAACATGTCAAAAAAAAAAAAAAAAAAAAGATCTGGATCAAAAGAAAAAACACCAAAAACTATGAATTTCCCCCCAAACCACCCAAATATCACCTGATCTTCTCCAAAACTCACAATCCACTCCCATTTAACTTAACGACAAACAAGAACACAACGAAACCGGAGACCCCAAAACACATCAAAAACACCCCAAAAAAGAACAGGATCACCCCCAAAAAAGAAAGAAAACTCCAAAAACCATAGATCCACACCAGAAGTCCCCCTATACCTACCTGATGTTCTCCAATACCCACAATTTACCCTTTTCCACCATGATGACCATGGAAAACCCAACGGAACCCAACGCAGACACCAAAACACATCAAAAACACACCAAACAAGAACGGCATCACCCCCAAAACTGGAAGAAAATCCCCCAAAAGCACGGATCCATTCCCCAAAACACCCTAAACCTACCTGATGTTCTCCAAAACCCACAATTTACCATTTTTCACCATGATTACCACGGAAAACCCAACGAAATCCAACGGAGAACACAAAACATGTCAAAATCACACCAAATAGAACTAGATCAGAAGTAAAATACCCAGAACTATGAATTTTTCTACAGAACCACCCTAAACTCACCTGATCTTCTCCAAAACCCACAAGCCACTCCCGTTTACCTTAACGACCAACGAGAACCAAACAAAACCAAACGGAGACCCCATTACAAGTCAAAAACACCCCAAACAAAAACGGCATCACCCCCAAAACTGGAAGAAAATCCCCAAAAAGCACGGATCCATTCCCAAAACCACCCTAAACTTACCTGACGTTCTCCAAAACCCACAATTTACCATTTTTCATCATGATGACCATGGAAAACCCAACGGAACCCAACGGAGACACCAAAACACATCAAAAACACACCAAACAAGAACGGCATCACCCCAAAAACTGGAAGAAAATCCCCAAAAAGCACGGATCCATTCCCCAAACCACCCTAAACCTACCTGATGTTCTCCAAAACCCACAATTTACCATTTTTCACCATGATGACCATGGAAAACCCAACGAAACGCAACGGAGACCCCAAAACACGTCAAAAACACACCAAAAAACAACTGGATATGAAGAGAAAAAAGAAGAAAACCCCCAAAACCATGAATCTGCCCCAAAAGTCCCCATAAACCTACCTGATGTTCTCCAAAACCCACAATTTACATTTTTCCACCATCATGACCACGGAAAACCCAACGAAACCCAACGGAGACCCCCAAACACGTCAAAAACTCCCCAAAAGCGAACTGGATCAGAAGAAAAAACGTGATTGAACCCCCAAAAAACACTTAAACCTACCTGATGTACTCCTAAATGTACAATCCACTCCCAACCACCAGAAAACCCATTAGGAACTCAACGAAACGCAACAGAGACCCCAAAACACTTCAAAAACATCCCAAAAAACAACTGGATCAGAAGAAAAAAAAAAAAACAAAAACTATGAATTTCCCCCCAAAACCACCCTAAACTCACCTGATCTTCTCCAAAACCCACAATCCACTCCCATATAACTTAACGACAAACGAGAACACAACGAAACCGGAGACCCCAAAACACATCAAAAACACCCCAAAAAAGAACAGGATCACCCCCAAAAAAGAAAGAAAACTCCAAAAACCATAGATCCACCCCAAAACCACCCTAAACCTACCTGATGATCTCCAAAACCCACAATTTACACTTTTCCACCATGATGACCATGGAAAACCCAACGAAACGAAACGGAGACCCCAAAACACGTCAAAAAACAAACAAAAAAACAAAAAACAAAAAAAAAAAAACAAATAAAAACAACCGGATAAGAAGAAAAAACAGAAGAAAAACCCCAAAAACCATTAATCTGCCCCAAAAGTTCCCATAAACCTACCTGATGTTCTACAAAACCCACAATTTACACTTTTCTACCATGATGACCACGGAAAACCCCACGAAACGCAATGGAGACCCCAAAACACGTCAAAAACACACCAAATAAGAACGGGATCACCCCAAAACTGGAAGAAAATCCAAAAACAAAACAGGATCCAATCCCCAAAACACCCTAAACCTTCCTGATGTTCTCCAAATCCCAAAGTCCACTCCCAACCACCATAAAACCCATTAGGAACACAACGAAACGAAACGGAAACCCCAAAACACCTCAAAAACACCCCAAAAGCGAAACGGAGCAGAAGAAAAATCATGATTTAACCCCAAAAAAAAACCTTAAACCTACCTGATGTACTCCTAAATGTACAATACACTCCCAACCACCAGAAAACCCGATGGAAAATCAACAAAACAAAATGGAGACCCCAAAACATGTCAAAAAAAAAAAAAAAAAAAAGATCTGGATCAAAAGAAAAAACACCAAAAACTATGAATTTCCCCCCAAACCACCCAAATATCACCTGATCTTCTCCAAAACTCACAATCCACTCCCATTTAACTTAACGACAAACAAGAACACAACGAAACCGGAGACCCCAAAACACATCAAAAACACCCCAAAAAAGAACAGGATCACCCCCAAAAAAGAAAGAAAATCCACAAAAAACAACAGATCCACACCAGAAGTCCCCCTATACCTACCTGATGTTCTCCAATACCCACAATTTACCCTTTTCCACCATGATGACCATGGAAAACCCAACGGAACCCAACGCAGACACCAAAACACATCAAAAACACACCAAACAAGAACGGCATCACCCCCAAAACTGGAAGAAAATCCCCCAAAAGCACGGATCCATTCCAAAAACCACCCTAAACCTACCTGATGTTCTCCAAAACCCACAATTTACCATTTTTCACCATGATTACCACGGAAAACCCAACGAAATCCAACGGAGAACACAAAACATGTCAAAACCACACCAAATAGAACTAGATCAGAAGTAAAATACCCAGAACTATGAATTTTTCTACAGAACCACCCTAAACTCACCTGATCTTCTCCAAAACCCACAATCCACTCCCGTTTACCTTAACGACCAACGAGAACCAAACAAAACCCAACGGAGACCCCATTAAGAGTCAAAAACACCCCAAACAAAAACGGCATCACCCCCAAAACTGGAAGAAAATCCCCAAAAAGCACGGATCCATTCCCAAAACCACCCTAAACTTACCTGACGTTCTCCAAAACCCACAATTTACCATTTTTCATCATGATGACCATGGAAAACCCAACGGAACCCAACGGAGACACCAAAACACATCAAAAACACACCAAACAAGAACGGCATCACCCCAAAAACTGGAAGAAAATCCCCAAAAAGCACGGATCCATTCCCCAAACCACCCTAAACCTACCTGATGTTCTCCAAAACCCACAATTTACCATTTTTCACCATGATGACCATGGAAAACCCAACGAAACGCAACGGAGACCCCAAAACACGTCAAAAACACACCAAAAAACAACTGGATATGAAGAGAAAAAAGAAGAAAACCCCAAAAACCATGAATCTGCCCCAAAAGTCCCCATAAACCTACCTGATGTTCTCCAAAACCCACAATTTACATTTTTCCACCATCATGACCACGGAAAACCCAACGAAACCCAACGGAGACCCCCAAACACGTCAAAAACTCCCCAAAAGCGAACTGGATCAGAAGAAAAAACGTGATTGAACCCCCAAAAAACACTTAAACCTACCTGATGTACTCCTAAATGTACAATCCACTCCCAACCACCAGAAAACCCATTAGGAACTCAACGAAACGCAACAGAGACCCCAAAACACTTCAAAAACATCCCAAAAAACAACTGGATCAGAAGAAAAAAAAAAAAACAAAAACTATGAATTTCCCCCCAAAACCACCCTAAACTCACCTGATCTTCTCCAAAACCTACAATCCACTCCCATTTAACTTAACGACAAACGAGAACACAACGAAACCGGAGACCCCAAAACACATCAAAAACACCCCAAAAAAGAACAGGATCACCCCCAAAAAAGAAAGAAAACTCCAAAAACCATAGATCCACCCCAAAACCACCCTAAACCTACCTGATGATCTCCAAAACCCACAATTTACACTTTTCCACCATGATGACCATGGAAAACCCAACGAAACGAAACGGAGACCCCAAAACACGTCAAAAAACAAACAAAAAAACAAAAACAAAAAAAAAAAAAACAAATAAAAACAACCGGATAAGAAGAAAAAACAGAAGAAAAACCCCAAAAACCATGAATCTGCCCCAAAAGTTCCCATAAACCTACCTGATGTTCTACAAAACCCACAATTTACACTTTTCTACCATGATGACCACGGAAAACCCCACGAAACGCAATGGAGACCCCAAAACACGTCAAAAACACACCAAATAAGAACGGGATCACCCCAAAACTGGAAGAAAATCCAAAAACAAAACAGGATCCAATCCCCAAAACACCCTAAACCTTCCTGATGTTCTCCAAATCCCAAAGTCCACTCCCAACCACCATAAAACCCATTAGGAACACAACGAAACGAAACGGAAACCCCAAAACACCTCAAAAACACCCCAAAAGCGAAACGGAGCAGAAGAAAAATCATGATTTAACCCCAAAAAAAAACCTTAAACCTACCTGATGTACTCCTAAATGTACAATACACTCCCAACCACCAGAAAACCCGATGGAAAATCAACAAAACAAAATGGAGACCCCAAAACATGTCAAAAAAAAAAAAAAAAAAAAGATCTGGATCAAAAGAAAAAACACCAAAAACTATGAATTTCCCCCCAAACCACCCAAATATCACCTGATCTTCTCCAAAACTCACAATCCACTCCCATTTAACTTAACGACAAACAAGAACACAACGAAACCGGAGACCCCAAAACACATCAAAAACACCCCAAAAAAGAACAGGATCACCCCCAAAAAAGAAAGAAAATCCACAAAAAACAACAGATCCACACCAGAAGTCCCCCTATACCTACCTGATGTTCTCCAATACCCACAATTTACCCTTTTCCACCATGATGACCATGGAAAACCCAACGGAACCCAACGCAGACACCAAAACACATCAAAAACACACCAAACAAGAACGGCATCACCCCCAAAACTGGAAGAAAATCCCCCAAAAGCACGGATCCATTCCAAAAACCACCCTAAACCTACCTGATGTTCTCCAAAACCCACAATTTACCATTTTTCACCATGATTACCACGGAAAACCCAACGAAATCCAACGGAGAACACAAAACATGTCAAAACCACACCAAATAGAACTAGATCAGAAGTAAAATACCCAGAACTATGAATTTTTCTACAGAACCACCCTAAACTCACCTGATCTTCTCCAAAACCCACAATCCACTCCCGTTTACCTTAACGACCAACGAGAACCAAACAAAACCCAACGGAGACCCCATTAAGAGTCAAAAACACCCCAAACAAAAACGGCATCACCCCCAAAACTGGAAGAAAATCCCCAAAAAGCACGGATCCATTCCCAAAACCACCCTAAACTTACCTGACGTTCTCCAAAACCCACAATTTACCATTTTTCATCATGATGACCATGGAAAACCCAACGGAACCCAACGGAGACACCAAAACACATCAAAAACACACCAAACAAGAACGGCATCACCCCAAAAACTGGAAGAAAATCCCCAAAAAGCACGGATCCATTCCCCAAACCACCCTAAACCTACCTGATGTTCTCCAAAACCCACAATTTACCATTTTTCACCATGATGACCATGGAAAACCCAACGAAACGCAACGGAGACCCCAAAACACGTCAAAAACACACCAAAAAACAACTGGATATGAAGAGAAAAAAGAAGAAAACCCCAAAAACCATGAATCTGCCCCAAAAGTCCCCATAAACCTACCTGATGTTCTCCAAAACCCACAATTTACATTTTTCCACCATGATGACCATGGATAACCCAACGAAACCCAACGGAGACCCCCAAACACGTCAAAAACTCCCCAAAAGCGAACTGGATCAGAAGAAAAAACGTGATTGAACCCCCAAAAAACACTTAAACCTACCTGATGTACTCCTAAATGTACAATCCACTCCCAACCACCAGAAAACCCATTAGGAACTCAACGAAACGCAACAGAGACCCCAAAACACTTCAAAAACATCCCAAAAAACAACTGGATCAGAAGAAAAAAAAAAAACAAAAACTATGAATTTCCCCCCAAAACCACCCTAAACTCACCTGATCTTCTCCAAAACCCACAATCCACTCCCATTTAACTTAACGACAAACGAGAACACAACGAAACCGGAGACCCCAAAACACATCAAAAACACCCCAAAAAAGAACAGGATCACCCCCAAAAAAGAAAGAAAACTCCAAAAACCATAGATCCACCCCAAAACCACCCTAAACCTACCTGATGATCTCCAAAACCCACAATTTACAATTTTCCACCATGATGACCATGGAAAACCCAACGAAACGAAACGGAGACCCCAAAACACGTCAAAAAACAAACAAAAAAACAAAAAAACAAACAAACAAACAAAAAAAACCAACCGGATAAGAAGAAAAAACAGAAGAAAAACCCCAAAAACCATGAATCTGCCCCAAAAGTTCCCATAAACCTACCTGATGTTCTCCAAAACCCACAATTTACCATTTTTCAACATGATGACCATGGAAAACCCAACGAAACGCAACGGAGACCCCAAAACACGTCAAAAAACACACCAAATAAGAACGGGATCACCCCAAAACTGGAAGAAAATCCAAAAACAAAACAGGATCCAATCCCCAAAACACCCTAAACCTTCCTGATGTTCTCCAAATCCCAAAGTCCACTCCCAACCACCATAAAACCCACTAGGAACACAACGAAACGCAACGGAAACCCCAAAACACCTCAAAAACACCCCAAAAGCGAAACGGAGCAGAAGAAAAATCATGATTTAACCCCAAAAAAAACCTTAAACCTACCTGATGTACTCCTAAATGTACAATACACTCCCAACCACCAGAAAACCCGATGGAAAATCAACAAAACAAAATGGAGACCCCAAAACATGTCAAAAAAAAAAAAAAAAAAAAAGATCTGGATCAAAAGAAAAAACACCAAAAACTATGAATTTCCCCCCAAACCACCCAAATATCACCTGATCTTCTCCAAAACCCACAATCCACTCCCATTTAACTTAACGACAAACAAGAACACAACGAAACCGGAGACCCCAAAACACATCAAAAACACCCCAAAAAAGAACAGGATCACCCCCAAAAAAGAAAGAAAACTCCAAAAACCATAGATCCACACCAGAAGTCCCCCTATACCTACCTGATGTTCTCCAATACCCACAATTTACCCTTTTCCACCATGATGACCATGGAAAACCCAACGGAACCCAACGCAGACACCAAAACACATCAAAAACACACCAAACAAGAACGGCATCACCCCCAAAACTGGAAGAAAATCCCCCAAAAGCACGGATCCATTCCAAAAAACACCCTAAACCTACCTGATGTTCTCCAAAACCCACAATTTACCATTTTTCACCATGATTACCACGGAAAACCCAACGAAATCCAAGGGAGAACACAAAACATGTCAAAATCACACCAAATAGAACTAGATCAGAAGTAAAATACCCAGAACTATGAATTTTTCTACAGAACCACCCTAAACTCACCTGATCTTCTCCAAAACCCACAATCCACTCCCGTTTACCTTAACGACCAACGAGAACCAAACAAAACCCAACGGAGACCCCATTACAAGTCAAAAACACCCCAAACAAAAACGGCATCACCCCCAAAACTGGAAGAAAATCCCCAAAAAGCACGGATCCATTCCCAAAACGACCCTAAACCTACCTGATGTTCTCCAAAACCCACAATTTACCATTTTTCACCATGATGACCATGGAAAACCCAACGAAACGCAACGGAGACCCCAAAACACGTCAAAAACACACCAAAAAACAACTGGATCAGAAGAAAAAAAAAAAAACAAAAACTATGAATTTCCCCCCAAAACCACCCTAAACTCACCTGATCTTCTCCAAAACCCACAATCCACTCCCATATAACTTAACGACAAACGAGAACACAACGAAACCGGAGACCCCAAAACACATCAAAAACACCCCAAAAAAGAACAGGATCACCCCCAAAAAAGAAAGAAAACTCCAAAAACCATAGATCCACCCCAAAACCACCCTTAACCTACCTGATGATCTCCAAAACCCACAATTTACAATTTTCCACCATGATGACCATGGAAAACCAAACGAAACGAAACGGAGACCCCAAAACACGTCAAAAAAAAAAAACAAAAAAACAAAAAAAAACAAAACAAAAAAGAAAAAACAACCGGATAAGAAGAAAAAACAGAAGAAAAACCCCAAAAACCATGAATCGCCCCAAAAGTTCCCATAAACCTACCTGATGTTCTACAAAACCCACAATTTACACTTTTCTACCATGATGACCACGGAAAACCCCACGAAACGCAACGGAGACCCCAAAACACGTCAAAAACACCCCAAAAAACAACTGGATACGAAGAGAAAAAAGAAGAAAACCCCAAAAACCATGAATCTGCCCCAAAAGTCCCCATAAACCTACCTGATGTTCTCCAAAACCCACAATTTACCATTTTTCAAAATGATGACCATAGAAAACCCAACGAAATGCAACGGAGACCCCAAAACACGTCAAAAACACACCAAATAAGAACGGGATCACCCCAAAACTGGAAGAAAATCCAAAAACAAAACAGGATCCAATCCCCAAAACACCCTAAACCTTCCTGATGTTCTCCAAATCCCAAAGTCCACTCCCAACCACCATAAAACCCATTAGGAACACAACGAAACGCAACGGAAACCCCAAAACACATCAAAAACACCCCAGAAAAGAACAGGATCTCCCCCAAAAAAGAAAGAAAACTCCAAAAACCATAGATCCACACCAGAAGTCCCCCTATACCTACCTGATGTTCTCCAATACCCACAATTTACCCTTTTCCACCATGATGACCATGGAAAACCGACCGGAACCCAACGCAGACACCAAAACACATCAAAAACACACCAAACAAGAACGGCATCACCCCCAAAACTGGAAGAAAATCCCCCAAAAGCACGGATCCATTCCAAAAACCACCCTAAACCTACCTGATGTTCTCCAAAACCCACAATTTACCATTTTTCACCATGATTACCACGGAAAACCCAACGAAATCCAACGGAGAACACAAAACATGTCAAAACCACACCAAATAGCACTAGATCAGAAGTAAAAAACCCAGAACTATGAATTTTTCTACAGAACCACCCTAAACTCACCTGATCTTCTCCAAAACCCACAATCCACTCCCGTTTACCTTAACGACCAACGAGAACCAAACAAAACCCAACGGAGACCCCATTACAACTCAAAAACACCCCAAACAAAAACGGCATCACCCCCAAAACTGGAAGAAAATCCCCAAAAAGCACGGATCCATTCCCAAAACCACCCTAAACCTACTTGATGTTCTCCAAAACCCACAATTTACCATTTTTCACCATGATGACCATGGAAAACCCAACGGAACCCAACGGAGACACCAAAACACATCAAAAACACCCCTAAAAACAACTGGATAAGAAGAAAAAAACAGAAGAAAACCCCCAAAACCATGAATCTGCCCCAAAAGTCCCCATAAACCTACCTGATGTTCTCCAAAACCCACAATTTACATTTTTCCACCATCATGACCACGGAAAACCCAACGAAACCCAACGGAGACCCCCAAACACGTCAAAAACTCCCCAAAAGCGAACTGGATCAGAAGAAAAAACGTGATTGAACCCCCAAAAAACACTTAAACCTACCTGATGTACTCCTAAATGTACAATCCACTCCCAACCACCAGAAAACCCATTAGGAACTCAACGAAACGAAACGGAAACCCCAAAACACCTCAAAAACACCCTAAACAAGAAACGGAGCAGAAGAAAAAACGTGATTTAACCCCCAAAAAAACCCTTAAACCTACCTGATGTACTCCTAAATGTACAATACACTCCCAACCACCAGAAAACCCGATGGAAAATCAACAAAACAAAATGGAGACCCCAAAACATGTCAAAAAAAAAAAAAAAAAATAAAAAAAAGATCTGGATCAAAAGAAAAAACACCAAAAACTATGAATTTCCCCCCAAACCACCCAAATATCACCTGATCTTCTCCAAAACTCACAATCCACTCCCATTTAACTTAACGACAAACAAGAACACAACGAAACCGGAGACCCCAAAACACATCAAAAACACCCCAAAAAAGAACAGGATCACCCCCAAAAAAGAAAGAAAACTCCAAAAACCATAGATCCACACCAGAAGTCCCCCTATACCTACCTGATGTTCTCCAATACCCACAATTTACCCTTTTCCACCATGATGACCATGGAAAACCCAACGGAACCCAACGGAGACACCAAAACACATCAAAAACACCCCAAACAAGAACGGCATCACCCCCAAAACTGGAAGAAAATCCCCCAAAAGCACGGATCCATTCCAAAAACCACCCTAAACCTACCTGATGTTCTCCAAATCCCAAAGTCCACTCCCAACCACCATAAAACCCATTAGGAACTCAACGAAACGAAACGGAAACCCCAAAACACCTCAAAAACACCCCAAAAGCGAAACGGAGCAGAAGAAAAAACGTGATTTAACCCCCAAAAAAACCCTTAAACCTACCTGATGTACTCCTAAATGTACAATACACTCGCAACCACCAGAAAACCCAATGAAAACCCAACGAAACAAAACGGAGACCCCAAAACACCGCAAAAACACCCCAAACAAGAACGGGATCACCCCAAAACTGGAAGAAAATCCAAAAAACAAACAGGATCCAATCCCCAAAACACCCGAAACCTACCCGATGTTCTCCAAAACCCACAATTTACACTTTTCCACCACCAAGACCATAGAAAACCAAACAAAACCCAACGGAGACCCCAAAACACCTCAAAATCACCCCAAACAAAAACGAAATCACCCCAAAAACTGGAAGAAAATCCCCAAAAAGCACGGATCCATTCCCCAAACCACCCTAAACCTACCTGATGTTCTCCAAAACCCACAATTTACCATTTTTCACCATGATGACCATGGAAAACCCAACGAAACGCAACGGAGACCCCAAAACACGTCAAAAACACACCAAAAAACAACTGGATACGAAGAGAAAAAAGAAGAAAACCCCCAAAACCATGAATCTGCCCCAAAAGTTCCCATAAACCTACCTGATGTTCTCCAAAACCCACAATTTACCATTTTTCAACATGATGACCATGGAAAACCCAACGAAACCCAACGGAGACCCCAAAACACGTCAAAAACACACCAAATAAGAACGGGATCACCCCAAAACTGGAAGAAAATCCAAAAACAAAACAGGATCCAATCCCCAAAACACCCTAAACCTTCCTGATGTTCTCCAAATCCCAAAGTCCACTCCCAACCACCATAAAACCCATTAGGAACACAACGAAACGCAACGGAAACCCCAAAACACATCAAAAACACCCCAGAAAAGAACAGGATCTCCCCCAAAAAAGAAAGAAAACTCCAAAAACCATAGATCCACACCAGAAGTCCCCCTATACCTACCTGATGTTCTCCAATACCCACAATTTACCCTTTTCCACCATGATGACCATGGAAAACCCAACGGAACCCAACGCAGACACCAAAACACATCAAAAACACACCAAACAAGAACGGCATCACCCCCAAAACTGGAAGAAAATCCCCCAAAAGCACGGATCCATTCCAAAAACCACCCTAAACCTACCTGATGTTCTCCAAAACCCACAATTTACCATTTTTCACCATGATTACCACGGAAAACCCAACGAAATCCAACGGAGAACACAAAACATGTCAAAACCACACCAAATAGCACTAGATCAGAAGTAAAAAACCCAGAACTATGAATTTTTCTACAGAACCACCCTAAACTCACCTGATCTTCTCCAAAACCCACAATCCACTCCCGTTTACCTTAACGACCAACGAGAACCAAACAAAACCCAACGGAGACCCCATTACAACTCAAAAACACCCCAAACAAAAACGGCATCACCCCCAAAACTGGAAGAAAATCCCCAAAAAGCACGGATCCATTCCCAAAACCACCCTAAACCTACTTGATGTTCTCCAAAACCCACAATTTACCATTTTTCACCATGATGACCATGGAAAACCCAACGGAACCCAACGGAGACACCAAAACACATCAAAAACACCCCTAAAAACAACTGGATAAGAAGAAAAAAACAGAAGAAAACCCCCAAAACCATGAATCTGCCCCAAAAGTCCCCATAAACCTACCTGATGTTCTCCAAAACCCACAATTTACATTTTTCCACCATCATGACCACGGAAAACCCAACGAAACCCAACGGAGACCCCCAAACATGTCAAAAACTCCCCAAAAGCGAACTGGATCAGAAGAAAAAACGTGATTTAACCCCAAAAAATCACTTAAACCTACCTGATGTACTCCTAAATGTACAATCCACTCCCAAACACCAGAAAACCCATTAGGAACTCAACAAAACGAAACGGAAACCCCAAAACACCTCAAAAACACCCTAAACAAGAAACGGAGCAGAAGAAAAAACGTGATTTAACCCCCAAAAAAACCCTTAAACCTACCTGATGTACTCCTAAATGTACAATACACTCCCAACCACCAGAAAACCCGATGGAAAATCAACAAAACAAAATGGAGACCCCAAAACATGTCAAAAAAAAAAAAAAAAAAAAAGATCTGGATCAAAAGAAAAAACACCAAAAACTATGAATTTCCCCCCAAACCACCCAAATATCACCTGATCTTCTCCAAAACTCACAATCCACTCCCATTTAACTTAACGACAAACAAGAACACAACGAAACCGGAGACCCCAAAACACATCAAAAACACCCCAAAAAAGAACAGGATCACCCCCAAAAAAGAAAGAAAACTCCAAAAACCATAGATCCACACCAGAAGTCCCCCTATACCTACCTGATGTTCTCCAATACCCACAATTTACCCTTTTCCACCATGATGACCATGGAAAACCCAACGGAACCCAACGGAGACACCAAAACACATCAAAAACACCCCAAACAAGAACGGCATCACCCCCAAAACTGGAAGAAAATCCCCCAAAAGCACGGATCCATTCCAAAAACCACCCTAAACCTACCTGATGTTCTCCAAATCCCAAAGTCCAGTCCCAACCACCATAAAACCCATTAGGAACTCAACGAAACGAAACGGAAACCCCAAAACACCTCAAAAACACCCCAAAAGCGAAACGGAGCAGAAGAAAAAACGTGATTTAACCCCCAAAAAAACCCTTAAACCTACCTGATGTACTCCTAAATGTACAATACACTCGCAACCACCAGAAAACCCAATGAAAACCCAACGAAACAAAACGGAGACCCCAAAACACCGCAAAAACACCCCAAACAAGAACGGGATCACCCCAAAACTGGAAGAAAATCCAAAAAACAAACAGGATCCAATCCCCAAAACACCCGAAACCTACCCGATGTTCTCCAAAACCCACAATTTACACTTTTCCACCACCAAGACCATAGAAAACCAAACAAAACCCAACGGAGACCCCAAAACACCTCAAAATCACCCCAAACAAAAACGAAATCACCCCAAAAACTGGAAGAAAATCCCCAAAAAGCACGGATCCATTCCCCAAACCACCCTAAACCTACCTGATGTTCTCCAAAACCCACAATTTACCATTTTTCACCATGATGACCATGGAAAACCCAACGAAACGCAACGGAGACCCCAAAACACGTCAAAAACACACCAAAAAACAACTGGATACGAAGAGAAAAAAGAAGAAAACCCCCAAAACCATGAATCTGCCCCAAAAGTTCCCATAAACCTACCTGATGTTCTCCAAAACCCACAATTTACCATTTTTCAACATGATGACCATGGAAAACCCAACGAAACCCAACGGAGACCCCAAAACACGTCAAAAACACACCAAATAAGAACGGGATCACCCCAAAACTGGAAGAAAATCCAAAAACAAAACAGGATCCAATCCCCAAAACACCCTAAACCTTCCTGATGTTCTCCAAATCCCAAAGTCCACTCCCAACCACCATAAAACCCATTAGGAACACAACGAAACGCAACGGAAACCCCAAAACACATCAAAAACACCCCAGAAAAGAACAGGATCACCCCCAAAAAAGAAAGAAAACTCCAAAAACCATAGATCCACACCAGAAGTCCCCCTATACCTACCTGATGTTCTCCAATACCCACAATTTACCCTTTTCCACCATGATGACCATGGAAAACCCAACGGAACCCAACGCAGACACCAAAACACATCAAAAACACACCAAACAAGAACGGCATCACCCCCAAAACTGGAAGAAAATCCCCCAAAAGCACGGATCCATTCCAAAAACCACCCTAAACCTACCTGATGTTCTCCAAAACCCACAATTTACCATTTTTCACCATGATTACCACGGAAAACCCAACGAAATCCAACGGAGAACACAAAACATGTCAAAACCACACCAAATAGCACTAGATCAGAAGTAAAAAACCCAGAACTATGAATTTTTCTACAGAACCACCCTAAACTCACCTGATCTTCTCCAAAACCCTCAATCCACTCCCGTTTACCTTAACGACCAACGAGAACCAAACAAAACCCAACGGAGACCCCATTACAACTCAAAAACACCCCAAACAAAAACGGCATCACCCCCAAAACTGGAAGAAAATCCCCAAAAAGCACGGATCCATTCCCAAAAACACCCTAAACCTACCTGATGTTCTCCAAAACCCACAATTTACCATTTTCCACCATGATGACCATGGAAAACCCAACGGAACCCAACGGAGACACCAAAACACATCAAAAACACACCAAACAAGAACGGCATCACCCAAAAACTGGAAGAAAATCCCCAAAAAGCACGGATCCATTCCCCAAACCACCCTAAACCTACCTGATGTTCTCCAAAACCCACAATTTACCATTTTTCACAATGATGACCATGGAAAACCCAACGAAACGCAACGGAGACCCCAAAACATGTCAAAAACACACCAAAAAACAACTGGATACGAAGAGAAAAAAGAAGAAAACCCCAAAAACCATGAATCTGCCCCAAAAGTTCCCATAAACCTACCTGATGTTCTCCAAAACCCACAATTTACCATTTTTCAACATGATGACCATGGAAAACCCAACGAAACGCAACGGAGACCCCAAAACACGTCAAAAAACACACCAAATAAGAACGGGATCACCCCAAAACTGGAAGAAAATCCAAAAACAAAGCAGGATCCAATCCCCAAAACACCCTAAACCTTCCTGATGTTCTCCAAATCCCAAAGTCCACTCCCAACCACCATAAAACCCATTAGGAACACAACGAAACGCAACGGAAACCCCAAAACACATCAAAAACACCCCAAAAGCGAAACGGAGCAGAAGAAAAATCATGATTTAACCCCCCAAAAAACCTTAAACCTACCTGATGTACTCCTAAATGCACAATCCACTCCCAACCACCAGAAAACCCGATGGAAAATCAACAAAACAAAATGGAGACCCCAAAACATGTCAAAAAAAAAAAAAAAAAAAAAAAAAAGATCTGGATCAAAAGAAAAAACACCAAAAACTATGAATTTCCCCCCAAACCACCCAAATATCACCTGATCTTCTCCAAAACTCACAATCCACTCCCATTTAACTTAACGACAAACAAGAACACAACGAAACCGGAGACCCCAAAACACATCAAAAACACCCCAAAAAAGAACAGGATCACCCCCAAAAAAGAAAGAAAACTCCAAAAACCATAGATCCACACCAGAAGTCCCCCTATACCTACCTGATGTTCTCCAATACCCACAATTTACCCTTTTCCACCATGATGACCATGGAAAACCCAACGGAACCCAACGGAGACACCAAAACACATCAAAAACACCCCAAACAAGAACGGCATCACCCCCAAAACTGGAAGAAAATCCCCCAAAAGCACGGATCCATTCCAAAAACCACCCTAAACCTACCTGATGTTCTCCAAATCCCAAAGTCCACTCCCAACCACCATAAAACCCATTAGGAACTCAACGAAACGAAACGGAAACCCCAAAACACCTCAAAAACACCCCAAAAGCGAAACGGAGCAGAAGAAAAAACGTGATTTAACCCCCAAAAAAACCCTTAAACCTACCTGATGTACTCCTAAATGTACAATACACTCGCAACCACCAGAAAACCCAATGAAAACCCAACGAAACAAAACGAAGACCCCAAAACACCGCAAAAACACCCCAAACAAGAACGGGATCACCCCAAAACTGGAAGAAAATCCAAAAAACAAACAGGATCCAATCCCCAAAACACCCGAAACCTACCCGATGTTCTCCAAAACCCACAATTTACACTTTTCCACCACCAAGACCATAGAAAACCAAACAAAACCCAACGGAGACCCCAAAACACCTCAAAATCACCCCAAACAAAAACGGCATCACCCCAAAAACTGGAAGAAAATCCCCAAAAAGCACGGATCCATTCCCCAAACCACCCTAAACCTACCTGATGTTCTCCAAAACCCACAATTTACCATTTTTCACCATGATGACCATGGAAAACCCAACGAAACGCAACGGAGACCCCAAAACACGTCAAAAACACCCCAAAAAACAACTGGATAAGAAGAGAAAAAAGAAGAAAACCCCCAAAACCATGAATCTGCCCCAAAAGTTCCCATAAACCTACCTGATGTTCTCCAAAACCCACAATTTACCATTTTTCAACATGATGACCATGGAAAACCCAACGAAACGCAACGGAGACCCCAAAACACGTCAAAAACACACCAAATAAGAACGGGATCACCCCAAAACTGGAAGAAAATCCAAAAACAAAACAGGATCCAATCCCCAAAACACGCTAAACCTTCCTGATGTTCTCCAAATCCCAAAGTCCACTCCCAACCACCATAAAACCCATTAGGAACACAACGAAACGCAACGGAAACCCCAAAACACATCAAAAACACCCCAGAAAAGAACAGGATCACCCCCAAAAAAGAAAGAAAACTCCAAAAACCATAGATCCACACCAGAAGTCCCCCTATACCTACCTGATGTTCTCCAATACCCACAATTTACCCTTTTCCACCATGATGACCATGGAAAACCCAACGGAACCCAACGCAGACACCAAAACACATCAAAAACACACCAAACAAGAACGGCATCACCCCCAAAACTGGAAGAAAATCCCCCAAAAGCACGGATCCATTCCAAAAAACACCCTAAACCTACCTGATGTTCTCCAAAACCCACAATTTACCATTTTTCACCATGATTACCACGGAAAACCCAACGAAATCCAACGGAGAACACAAAACATGTCAAAACCACACCAAATAGCACTAGATCAGAAGTAAAAAACCCAGAACTATGAATTTTTCTACAGAACCACCCTAAACTCACCTGATCTTCTCCAAAACCCTCAATCCACTCCCGTTTACCTTAACGACCAACGAGAACCAAACAAAACCCAACGGAGACCCCATTACAACTCAAAAACACCCCAAACAAAAACGGCATCACCCCCAAAACTGGAAGAAAATCCCCAAAAAGCACGGATCCATTCCCAAAAACACCCTAAACCTACCTGATGTTCTCCAAAACCCACAATTTACCATTTTTCACCATGATGACCATGGAAAACCCAACGGAACCCAACGGAGACCCCAAAACACATCAAAAACACACCAAACAAGAACGGCATCACCCAAAAACTGGAAGAAAATCCCCAAAAAGCACGGATCCATTCCCCAAACCACCCTAAACCTACCTGATGTTCTCCAAAACCCACAATTTACCATTTTTCACAATGATGACCATGGAAAACCCAACGAAACGCAACGGAGACCCCAAAACATGTCAAAAACACACCAAAAAACAACTGGATACGAAGAGAAAAAAGAAGAAAACCCCAAAAACCATGAATCTGCCCCAAAAGTTCCCATAAACCTACCTGATGTTCTCCAAAACCCACAATTTACCATTTTTCAACATGATGACCATGGAAAACCCAACGAAACGCAACGGAGACCCCAAAACACGTCAAAAAACACACCAAATAAGAACGGGATCACCCCAAAACTGGAAGAAAATCCAAAAACAAAGCAGGATCCAATCCCCAAAACACCCTAAACCTTCCTGATGTTCTCCAAATCCCAAAGTCCACTCCCAACCACCATAAAACCCATTAGGAACACAACGAAACGCAACGGAAACCCCAAAACACATCAAAAACACCCCAAAAGCGAAACGGAGCAGAAGAAAAATCATGATTTAACCCCCCAAAAAACCTTAAACCTACCTGATGTACTCCTAAATGTACAATCCACTCCCAACCACCAGAAAACCCGATGGAAAATCAACAAAACAAAATGGAGACCCCAAAACATGTCAAAAAAAAAAAAAAAAAAAAAAAAAAGATCTGGATCAAAAGAAAAAACACCAAAAACTATGAATTTCCCCCCAAACCACCCAAATATCACCTGATCTTCTCCAAAACTCACAATCCACTCCCATTTAACTTAACGACAAACAAGAACACAACGAAACCGGAGACCCCAAAACACATCAAAAACACCCCAAAAAAGAACAGGATCACCCCCAAAAAAGAAAGAAAACTCCAAAAACCATAGATCCACACCAGAAGTCCCCCTATACCTACCTGATGTTCTCCAATACCCACAATTTACCCTTTTCCACCATGATGACCATGGAAAACCCAACGGAACCCAACGGACACACCAAAACACATCAAAAACACCCCAAACAAGAACGGCATCACCCCCAAAACTGGAAGAAAATCCCCCAAAAGCACGGATCCATTCCAAAAACCACCCTAAACCTACCTGATGTTCTCCAAATCCCAAAGTCCACTCCCAACCACCATAAAACCCATTAGGAACTCAACGAAACGAAACGGAAACCCCAAAACACCTCAAAAACACCCCAAAAGCGAAACGGAGCAGAAGAAAAAACGTGATTTAACCCCCAAAAAAACCCTTAAACCTACCTGATGTACTCCTAAATGTACAATCCACTCCCAACCACCAGAAAACCCAATGAAAACCCAACGAAACAAAACGGAGACCCCAAAACACCGCAAAAACACCCCAAACAAGAACGGGATCACCCCAAAACTGGAAGAAAATCCAAAAAACAAACAGGATCCAATCCGCAAAACACCCGAAACCTACCCGATGTTCTCCAAAACCCACAATTTACACTTTTCCACCACCAAGACCATAGAAAACCAAACAAAACCCAACGGAGACCCCAAAACCCCTCAAAATCACCCCAAACAAAAACGGCATCACCCCAAAAACTGGAAGAAAATCCCCAAAAAGCACGGATCCATTCCCCAAACCACCCTAAACCTACCTGATGTTCTCCAAAACCCACAATTTACCATTTTTCACCATGATGACCATGGAAAACCCAACGAAACGCAACGGAGACCCCAAAACACGTCAAAAACACACCAAAAAACAACTGGATAAGAAGAGAAAAAAGAAGAAAACCCCCAAAACCATGAATCTGCCCCAAAAGTCCCCTAAACCTACCTGATGTTCTCCAAAACCCACAATTTACCATTTTTCAACATGATGACCATGGAAAACCCAACGAAACGCAACGGAGACCCCAAAACACGTCAAAAACACACCAAATAAGAACGGGATCACCCCAAAACTGGAAGAAAATCCAAAAACAAAACAGGATCCAATCCCCAAAACACCCTAAACCTTCCTGATGTTCTCCAAATCCCAAAGTCCACTCCCAACCACCATAAAACCCATTAGGAACACAACGAAACGCAACGGAAACCCCAAAACACATCAAAAACACCCCAGAAAAGAACAGGATCACCCCCAAAAAAGAAAGAAAACTCCAAAAACCATAGATCCACACCAGAAGTCCCCCTATACCTACCTGATGTTCTCCAATACCCACAATTTACCCTTTTCCAGCATGATGACCATGGAAAACCCAACGGAACCCAACGCAGACACCAAAACACATCAAAAACACACCAAACAAGAACGGCATCACCCCCAAAACTGGAAGAAAATCCCCCAAAAGCACGGATCCATTCCAAAAAACACCCTAAACCTACCTGATGTTCTCCAAAACCCACAATTTACCATTTTCCACCATGATGACCATGGAAAACCCAACGGAACCCAACGCAGACACCAAAACACATCAAAAACACACCAAACAAGAACGGCATCACCCCCAAAACTGGAAGAAAATCCCCCAAAAGCACGGATCCATTCCAAAAAACACCCTAAACCTACCTGATGTTCTCCAAAACCCACAATTTACCATTTTTCACCATGATTACCACGGAAAACCCAACGAAATCCAACGGAGACCCCAAAACACATCAAAAACACACCAAACAAGAACGGCATCACCCAAAAACTGGAAGAAAATCCCCAAAAAGCACGGATCCATTCCCCAAACCACCCTAAACCTACCTGATGTTCTCCAAAACCCACAATTTACCATTTTTCACAATGATGACCATGGAAAACCCAACGAAACGCAACGGAGACCCCAAAACATGTCAAAAACACACCAAAAAACAACTGGATACGAAGAGAAAAAAGAAGAAAACCCCAAAAACCATGAATCTGCCCCAAAAGTTCCCATAAACCTACCTGATGTTCTCCAAAACCCACAATTTACCATTTTTCAACATGATGACCATGGAAAACCCAACGAAACGCAACGGAGACCCCAAAACACGTCAAAAAACACACCAAATAAGAACGGGATCACCCCAAAACTGGAAGAAAATCCAAAAACAAAGCAGGATCCAATCCCCAAAACACCCTAAACCTTCCTGATGTTCTCCAAATCCCAAAGTCCACTCCCAACCACCATAAAACCCATTAGGAACACAACGAAACGCAACGGAAACCCCAAAACACATCAAAAACACCCCAAAAGCGAAACGGAGCAGAAGAAAAATCATGATTTAACCCCCCAAAAAACCTTAAACCTACCTGATGTACTCCTAAATGTACAATCCACTCCCAACCACCAGAAAACCCGATGGAAAATCAACAAAACAAAATGGAGACCCCAAAACATGTCAAAAAAAAAAAAAAAAAAAAAAAAAAGATCTGGATCAAAAGAAAAAACACCAAAAACTATGAATTTCCCCCCAAACCACCCAAATATCACCTGATCTTCTCCAAAACTCACAATCCACTCCCATTTAACTTAACGACAAACAAGAACACAACGAAACCGGAGACCCCAAAACACATCAAAAACACCCCAAAAAAGAACAGGATCACCCCCAAAAAAGAAAGAAAACTCCAAAAACCATAGATCCACACCAGAAGTCCCCCTATACCTACCTGATGTTCTCCAATACCCACAATTTACCCTTTTCCACCATGATGACCATGGAAAACCCAACGGAACCCAACGGACACACCAAAACACATCAAAAACACCCCAAACAAGAACGGCATCACCCCCAAAACTGGAAGAAAATCCCCCAAAAGCACGGATCCATTCCAAAAACCACCCTAAACCTACCTGATGTTCTCCAAATCCCAAAGTCCACTCCCAACCACCATAAAACCCATTAGGAACTCAACGAAACGAAACGGAAACCCCAAAACACCTCAAAAACACCCCAAAAGCGAAACGGAGCAGAAGAAAAAACGTGATTTAACCCCCAAAAAAACCCTTAAACCTACCTGATGTACTCCTAAATGTACAATCCACTCCCAACCACCAGAAAACCCAATGAAAACCCAACGAAACAAAACGGAGACCCCAAAACACCGCAAAAACACCCCAAACAAGAACGGGATCACCCCAAAACTGGAAGAAAATCCAAAAAACAAACAGGATCCAATCCGCAAAACACCCGAAACCTACCCGATGTTCTCCAAAACCCACAATTTACACTTTTCCACCACCAAGACCATAGAAAACCAAACAAAACCCAACGGAGACCCCAAAACCCCTCAAAATCACCCCAAACAAAAACGGCATCACCCCAAAAACTGGAAGAAAATCCCCAAAAAGCACGGATCCATTCCCCAAACCACCCTAAACCTACCTGATGTTCTCCAAAACCCACAATTTACCATTTTTCACCATGATGACCATGGAAAACCCAACGAAACGCAACGGAGACCCCAAAACACGTCAAAAACACACCAAAAAACAACTGGATAAGAAGAGAAAAAAGAAGAAAACCCCCAAAACCATGAATCTGCCCCAAAAGTCCCCTAAACCTACCTGATGTTCTCCAAAACCCACAATTTACCATTTTTCAACATGATGACCATGGAAAACCCAACGAAACGCAACGGAGACCCCAAAACACGTCAAAAACACACCAAATAAGAACGGGATCACCCCAAAACTGGAAGAAAATCCAAAAACAAAACAGGATCCAATCCCCAAAACACCCTAAACCTTCCTGATGTTCTCCAAATCCCAAAGTCCACTCCCAACCACCATAAAACCCATTAGGAACACAACGAAACGCAACGGAAACCCCAAAACACATCAAAAACACCCCAGAAAAGAACAGGATCACCCCCAAAAAAGAAAGAAAACTCCAAAAACCATAGATCCACACCAGAAGTCCCCCTATACCTACCTGATGTTCTCCAATACCCACAATTTACCCTTTTCCAGCATGATGACCATGGAAAACCCAACGGAACCCAACGCAGACACCAAAACACATCAAAAACACACCAAACAAGAACGGCATCACCCCCAAAACTGGAAGAAAATCCCCCAAAAGCACGGATCCATTCCAAAAAACACCCTAAACCTACCTGATGTTCTCCAAAACCCACAATTTACCATTTTCCACCATGATGACCATGGAAAACCCAACGGAACCCAACGCAGACACCAAAACACATCAAAAACACACCAAACAAGAACGGCATCACCCCCAAAACTGGAAGAAAATCCCCCAAAAGCACGGATCCATTCCAAAAAACACCCTAAACCTACCTGATGTTCTCCAAAACCCACAATTTACCATTTTTCACCATGATTACCACGGAAAACCCAACGAAATCCAACGGAGAACACAAAACATGTCAAAATCACACCAAATAGAACTAGATCAGAAGTAAAATACCCAGAACTATGAATTTTTCTACAGAACCACCCTAAACTCACCTGATCTTCTCCAAAACCCACAATCCACTCCCGTTTACCTTAACGACCAACGAGAACCAAACAAAACCCAACGGAGACCCCATTACAAGTCAAAAACACCCCAAACAAAAACGGCATCACCCCCAAAACTGGAAGAAAATCCCCAAAAAGCACGGATCCATTCCCAAAACGACCCTAAACCTACCTGATGTTCTCCAAAACCCACAATTTACCATTTTTCACCATGATGACCATGGAAAACCCAACGAAACGCAACGGAGACCCCAAAACACGTCAAAAACACACCAAAAAACAACTGGATCAGAAGAAAAAAAAAAAAACAAAAACTATGAATTTCCCCCCAAAACCACCCTAAACTCACCTGATCTTCTCCAAAACCCACAATCCACTCCCATATAACTTAACGACAAACGAGAACACAACGAAACCGGAGACCCCAAAACACATCAAAAACACCCCAAAAAAGAACAGGATCACCCCCAAAAAAGAAAGAAAACTCCAAAAACCATAGATCCACCCCAAAACCACCCTAAACCTACCTGATGATCTCCAAAACCCACAATTTACAATTTTCCACCATGATGACCATGGAAAACCAAACGAAACGAAACGGAGACCCCAAAACACGTCAAAAAAAAAAAACAAAAAAACAAAAAAAAACAAAACAAAAAAGAAAAAACAACCGGATAAGAAGAAAAAACAGAAGAAAAACCCCAAAAACCATGAATCGCCCCAAAAGTTCCCATAAACCTACCTGATGTTCTCCAAAACCCACAATTTACACTTTTCTACCATGATGACCACGGAAAACCCCACGAAACGCAACGGAGACCCCAAAACACGTCAAAAACACCCCAAAAAACAACTGGATACGAAGAGAAAAAAGAAGAAAACCCCAAAAACCATGAATCTGCCCCAAAAGTCCCCATAAACCTACCTGATGTTCTCCAAAACCCACAATTTACCATTTTTCAAAATGATGACCATAGAAAACCCAACGAAATGCAACGGAGACCCCAAAACACGTCAAAAACACACCAAATAAGAACGGGATCACCCCAAAACTGGAAGAAAATCCAAAAACAAAACAGGATCCAATCCCCAAAACACCCTAAACCTTCCTGATGTTCTCCAAATCCCAAAGTCCACTCCCAACCACCATAAAACCCATTAGGAACACAACGAAACGCAACGGAAACCCCAAAACACATCAAAAACACCCCAGAAAAGAACAGGATCTCCCCCAAAAAAGAAAGAAAACTCCAAAAACCATAGATCCACACCAGAAGTCCCCCTATACCTACCTGATGTTCTCCAATACCCACAATTTACCCTTTTCCACCATGATGACCATGGAAAACCCAACGGAACCCAACGCAGACACCAAAACACATCAAAAACACACCAAACAAGAACGGCATCACCCCCAAAACTGGAAGAAAATCCCCCAAAAGCACGGATCCATTCCAAAAAACACCCTAAACCTACCTGATGTTCTCCAAAACCCACAATTTACCATTTTTCACCATGATTACCACGGAAAACCCAACGAAATCCAACGGAGAACACAAAACATGTCAAAACCACACCAAATAGCACTAGATCAGAAGTAAAAAACCCAGAACTATGAATTTTTCTACAGAACCACCCTAAACTCACCTGATCTTCTCCAAAACCCTCAATCCACTCCCGTTTACCTTAACGACCAACGAGAACCAAACAAAACCCAACGGAGACCCCATTACAAGTCAAAAACACCCCAAACAAAAACGGCATCACCCCCAAAACTGGAAGAAAATCCCCAAAAAGCACGGATCCATTCCCAAAACCACCCTAAACCTACTTGATGTTCTCCAAAACCCACAATTTACCATTTTTCACCATGATGACCATGGAAAACCCAACGGAACCCAACGGAGACACCAAAACACATCAAAAACACCCCTAAAAACAACTGGATAAGAAGAAAAAAACAGAAGAAAACCCCCAAAACCATGAATCTGCCCCAAAAGTCCCCATAAACCTACCTGATGTTCTCCAAAACCCACAATTTACATTTTTCCACCATCATGACCACGGAAAACCCAACGAAACCCAACGGAGACCCCCAAACATGTCAAAAACTCCCCAAAAGCGAACTGGATCAGAAGAAAAAACGTGATTTAACCCCAAAAAATCACTTAAACCTACCTGATGTACTCCTAAATGTACAATCCACTCCCAAACACCAGAAAACCCATTAGGAACTCAACGAAACGAAACGGAAACCCCAAAACACCTCAAAAACACCCTAAACAAGAAACGGAGCAGAAGAAAAAACGTGATTTAACCCCCAAAAAAACCCTTAAACCTACCTGATGTACTCCTAAATGTACAATACACTCCCAACCACCAGAAAACCCGATGGAAAATCAACAAAACAAAATGGAGACCCCAAAACATGTCAAAAAAAAAAAAAAAAAAAAAAAAAAAGATCTGGATCAAAAGAAAAAACACCAAAAACTATGAATTTCCCCCCAAACCACCCAAATATCACCTGATCTTCTCCAAAACTCACAATCCACTCCCATTTAACTTAACGACAAACAAGAACACAACGAAACCGGAGACCCCAAAACACATCAAAAACACCCCAAAAAAGAACAGGATCACCCCCAAAAAAGAAAGAAAACTCCAAAAACCATAGATCCACACCAGAAGTCCCCCTATACCTACCTGATGTTCTCCAATACCCACAATTTACCCTTTTCCACCATGATGACCATGGAAAACCCAACGGAACCCAACGGAGACACCAAAACACATCAAAAACACCCCAAACAAGAACGGCATCACCCCCAAAACTGGAAGAAAATCCCCCAAAAGCACGGATCCATTCCAAAAACCACCCTAAACCTACCTGATGTTCTCCAAATCCCAAAGTCCACTCCCAACCACCATAAAACCCATTAGGAACTCAACGAAACGAAACGGAAACCCCAAAACACCTCAAAAACACCCCAAAAGCGAAACGGAGCAGAAGAAAAAACGTGATTTAACCCCCAAAAAAACCCTTAAACCTACCTGATGTACTCCTAAATGTACAATACACTCGCAACCACCAGAAAACCCAATGAAAACCCAACGAAACAAAACGGAGACCCCAAAACACCGCAAAAACACCCCAAACAAGAACGGGATCACCCCAAAACTGGAAGAAAATCCAAAAAACAAACAGGATCCAATCCCCAAAACACCCGAAACCTACCCGATGTTCTCCAAAACCCACAATTTACACTTTTCCACCACCAAGACCATAGAAAACCAAACAAAACCCAACGGAGACCCCAAAACACCTCAAAATCACCCCAAACAAAAACGGCATCACCCCAAAAACTGGAAGAAAATCCCCAAAAAGCACGGATCCATTCCCCAAACCACCCTAAACCTACCTGATGTTCTCCAAAACCCACAATTTACCATTTTTCACAATGATGACCATGGAAAACCCAACGAAACGCAACGGAGACCCCAAAACACGTCAAAAACACCCCAAAAAACAACTGGATAAGAAGAGAAAAAAGAAGAAAACCCCCAAAACCATGAATCTGCCCCAAAAGTTCCCATAAACCTACCTGATGTTCTCCAAAACCCACAATTTACCATTTTTCAACATGATGACCACGGAAAACCCCACGAAACGCAACGGAGACCCCAAAACACGTCAAAAACACCCCAAAAAACAACTGGATACGAAGAGAAAAAAGAAGAAAACCCCAAAAACCATGAATCTGCCCCAAAAGTCCCCATAAACCTACCTGATGTTCTCCAAAACCCACAATTTACCATTTTTCAAAATGATGACCATAGAAAACCCAACGAAATGCAACGGAGACCCCAAAACACGTCAAAAACACACCAAATAAGAACGGGATCACCCCAAAACTGGAAGAAAATCCAAAAACAAAACAGGATCCAATCCCCAAAACACCCTAAACCTTCCTGATGTTCTCCAAATCCCAAAGTCCACTCCCAACCACCATAAAACCCATTAGGAACACAACGAAACGCAACGGAAACCCCAAAACACATCAAAAACACCCCAGAAAAGAACAGGATCTCCCCCAAAAAAGAAAGAAAACTCCAAAAACCATAGATCCACACCAGAAGTCCCCCTATACCTACCTGATGTTCTCCAATACCCACAATTTACCCTTTTCCACCATGATGACCATGGAAAACCCAACGGAACCCAACGCAGACACCAAAACACATCAAAAACACACCAAACAAGAACGGCATCACCCCCAAAACTGGAAGAAAATCCCCCAAAAGCACGGATCCATTCCAAAAAACACCCTAAACCTACCTGATGTTCTCCAAAACCCACAATTTACCATTTTTCACCATGATTACCACGGAAAACCCAACGAAATCCAACGGAGAACACAAAACATGTCAAAACCACACCAAATAGCACTAGATCAGAAGTAAAAAACCCAGAACTATGAATTTTTCTACAGAACCACCCTAAACTCACCTGATCTTCTCCAAAACCCTCAATCCACTCCCGTTTACCTTAACGACCAACGAGAACCAAACAAAACCCAACGGAGACCCCATTACAACTCAAAAACACCCCAAACAAAAACGGCATCACCCCCAAAACTGGAAGAAAATCCCCAAAAAGCACGGATCCATTCCCAAAACCACCCTAAACCTACTTGATGTTCTCCAAAACCCACAATTTACCATTTTTCACCATGATGACCATGGAAAACCCAACGGAACCCAACGGAGACACCAAAACACATCAAAAACACCCCTAAAAACAACTGGATAAGAAGAAAAAAACAGAAGAAAACCCCCAAAACCATGAATCTGCCCCAAAAGTCCCCATAAACCTACCTGATGTTCTCCAAAACCCACAATTTACATTTTTCCACCATCATGACCACGGAAAACCCAACGAAACCCAACGGAGACCCCCAAACATGTCAAAAACTCCCCAAAAGCGAACTGGATCAGAAGAAAAAACGTGATTTAACCCCAAAAAATCACTTAAACCTACCTGATGTACTCCTAAATGTACAATCCACTCCCAAACACCAGAAAACCCATTAGGAACTCAACGAAACGAAACGGAAACCCCAAAACACCTCAAAAACACCCTAAACAAGAAACGGAGCAGAAGAAAAAACGTGATTTAACCCCCAAAAAAACCCTTAAACCTACCTGATGTACTCCTAAATGTACAATACACTCCCAACCACCAGAAAACCCGATGGAAAATCAACAAAACAAAATGGAGACCCCAAAACATGTCAAAAAAAAAAAAAAAAAAAAAAAAAAAAGATCTGGATCAAAAGAAAAAACACCAAAAACTATGAATTTCCCCCCAAACCACCCAAATATCACCTGATCTTCTCCAAAACTCACAATCCACTCCCATTTAACTTAACGACAAACAAGAACACAACGAAACCGGAGACCCCAAAACACATCAAAAACACCCCAAAAAAGAACAGGATCACCCCCAAAAAAGAAAGAAAACTCCAAAAACCATAGATCCACACCAGAAGTCCCCCTATACCTACCTGATGTTCTCCAATACCCACAATTTACCCTTTTCCACCATGATGACCATGGAAAACCCAACGGAACCCAACGGAGACACCAAAACACATCAAAAACACCCCAAACAAGAACGGCATCACCCCCAAAACTGGAAGAAAATCCCCCAAAAGCACGGATCCATTCCAAAAACCACCCTAAACCTACCTGATGTTCTCCAAATCCCAAAGTCCACTCCCAACCACCATAAAACCCATTAGGAACTCAACGAAACGAAACGGAAACCCCAAAACACCTCAAAAACACCCCAAAAGCGAAACGGAGCAGAAGAAAAAACGTGATTTAACCCCCCAAAAAACCCTTAAACCTACCTGATGTACTCCTAAATGTACAATACACTCGCAACCACCAGAAAACCCAATGAAAACCCAACGAAACAAAACGGAGACCCCAAAACACCGCAAAAACACCCCAAACAAGAACGGGATCACCCCAAAACTGGAAGAAAATCCAAAAAACAAACAGGATCCAATCCCCAAAACACCCGAAACCTACCCGATGTTCTCCAAAACCCACAATTTACACTTTTCCACCACCAAGACCATAGAAAACCAAACAAAACCCAACGGAGACCCCAAAACACCTCAAAATCACCCCAAACAAAAACGGCATCACCCCAAAAACTGGAAGAAAATCCACAAAAAGCACGGATCCATTCCCCAAACCACCCTAAACCTACCTGATGTTCTCCAAAACCCACAATTTACCATTTTTCACAATGATGACCATGGAAAACCCAACGAAACGCAACGGAGACCCCAAAACACGTCAAAAACACCCCAAAAAACAACTGGATAAGAAGAGAAAAAAGAAGAAAACCCCCAAAACCATGAATCTGCCCCAAAAGTTCCCATAAACCTACCTGATGTTCTCCAAAACCCACAATTTACCATTTTTCAACATGATGACCATGGAAAACCCAACGAAACCCAACGGAGACCCCAAAACACGTCAAAAACACACCAAATAAGAACGGGATCACCCCAAAACTGGAAGAAAATCCAAAAACAAAACAGGATCCAATCCCCAAAACACCCTAAACCTTCCTGATGTTCTCCAAATCCCAAAGTCCACTCCCAACCACCATAAAACCCATTAGGAACACAACGAAACGCAACGGAAACCCCAAAACACATCAAAAACACCCCAGAAAAGAACAGGATCACCCCCAAAAAAGAAAGAAAACTCCAAAAACCATAGATCCACACCAGAAGTCCCCCTATACCTACCTGATGTTCTCCAATACCCACAATTTACCCTTTTCCACCATGATGACCATGGAAAACCCAACGGAACCCAACGCAGACACCAAAACACATCAAAAACACACCAAACAAGAACGGCATCACCCCCAAAACTGGAAGAAAATCCCCCAAAAGCACGGATCCATTCCAAAAACCACCCTAAACCTACCTGATGTTCTCCAAAACCCACAATTTACCATTTTTCACCATGATTACCACGGAAAACCCAACGAAATCCAACGGAGAACACAAAACATGTCAAAACCACACCAAATAGCACTAGATCAGAAGTAAAAAACCCAGAACTATGAATTTTTCTACAGAACCACCCTAAACTCACCTGATCTTCTCCAAAACCCTCAATCCACTCCCGTTTACCTTAACGACCAACGAGAACCAAACAAAACCCAACGGAGACCCCATTACAACTCAAAAACACCCCAAACAAAAACGGCATCACCCCCAAAACTGGAAGAAAATCCCCAAAAAGCACGGATCCATTCCCAAAAACACCCTAAACCTACCTGATGTTCTCCAAAACCCACAATTTACCATTTTTCACCATGATGACCATGGAAAACCCAACGGAACCCAACGGAGACCCCAAAACACATCAAAAACACACCAAACAAGAACGGCATCACCCAAAAACTGGAAGAAAATCCCCAAAAAGCACGGATCCATTCCCCAAACCACCCTAAACCTACCTGATGTTCTCCAAAACCCACAATTTACCATTTTTCACAATGATGACCATGGAAAACCCAACGAAACGCAACGGAGACCCCAAAACATGTCAAAAACACACCAAAAAACAACTGGATACGAAGAGAAAAAAGAAGAAAACCCCAAAAACCATGAATCTGCCCCAAAAGTTCCCATAAACCTACCTGATGTTCTCCAAAACCCACAATTTACCATTTTTCAACATGATGACCATGGAAAACCCAACGAAACGCAACGGAGACCCCAAAACACGTCAAAAAACACACCAAATAAGAACGGGATCACCCCAAAACTGGAAGAAAATCCAAAAACAAAGCAGGATCCAATCCCCAAAACACCCTAAACCTTCCTGATGTTCTCCAAATCCCAAAGTCCACTCCCAACCACCATAAAACCCATTAGGAACACAACGAAACGCAACGGAAACCCCAAAACACATCAAAAACACCCCAAAAGCGAAACGGAGCAGAAGAAAAATCATGATTTAACCCCCCAAAAAACCTTAAACCTACCTGATGTACTCCTAAATGCACAATCCACTCCCAACCACCAGAAAACCCGATGGAAAATCAACAAAACAAAATGGAGACCCCAAAACATGTCAAAAAAAAAAAAAAAAAAAAAAAAAAGATCTGGATCAAAAGAAAAAACACCAAAAACTATGAATTTCCCCCCAAACCACCCAAATATCACCTGATCTTCTCCAAAACTCACAATCCACTCCCATTTAACTTAACGACAAACAAGAACACAACGAAACCGGAGACCCCAAAACACATCAAAAACACCCCAAAAAAGAACAGGATCACCCCCAAAAAAGAAAGAAAACTCCAAAAACCATAGATCCACACCAGAAGTCCCCCTATACCTACCTGATGTTCTCCAATACCCACAATTTACCCTTTTCCACCATGATGACCATGGAAAACCCAACGGAACCCAACGGAGACACCAAAACACATCAAAAACACCCCAAACAAGAACGGCATCACCCCCAAAACTGGAAGAAAATCCCCCAAAAGCACGGATCCATTCCAAAAACCACCCTAAACCTACCTGATGTTCTCCAAATCCCAAAGTCCACTCCCAACCACCATAAAACCCATTAGGAACTCAACGAAACGAAACGGAAACCCCAAAACACCTCAAAAACACCCCAAAAGCGAAACGGAGCAGAAGAAAAAACGTGATTTAACCCCCCAAAAAACCCTTAAACCTACCTGATGTACTCCTAAATGTACAATACACTCGCAACCACCAGAAAACCCAATGAAAACCCAACGAAACAAAACGGAGACCCCAAAACACCGCAAAAACACCCCAAACAAGAACGGGATCACCCCAAAACTGGAAGAAAATCCAAAAAACAAACAGGATCCAATCCCCAAAACACCCGAAACCTACCCGATGTTCTCCAAAACCCACAATTTACACTTTTCCACCACCAAGACCATAGAAAACCAAACAAAACCCAACGGAGACCCCAAAACACCTCAAAATCACCCCAAACAAAAACGGCATCACCCCAAAAACTGGAAGAAAATCCACAAAAAGCACGGATCCATTCCCCAAACCACCCTAAACCTACCTGATGTTCTCCAAAACCCACAATTTACCATTTTTCACCATGATGACCATGGAAAACCCAACGAAACGCAACGGAGACCCCAAAACACGTCAAAAACACCCCAAAAAACAACTGGATAAGAAGAGAAAAAAGAAGAAAACACCCCAAAACCATGAATCTGCCCCAAAAGTTCCCATAAACCTACCTGATGTTCTCCAAAACCCACAATTTACCATTTTTCAACATGATGACCATGGAAAACCCAACGAAACGCAACGGAGACCCCAAAACACGTCAAAAACACACCAAATAAGAACGGGATCACCCCAAAACTGGAAGAAAATCCAAAAACAAAACAGGATCCAATCCCCAAAACACCCTAAACCTTCCTGATGTTCTCCAAATCCCAAAGTCCACTCCCAACCACCATAAAACCCATTAGGAACACAACGAAACGCAACGGAAACCCCAAAACACATCAAAAACACCCCAGAAAAGAACAGGATCACCCCCAAAAAAGAAAGAAAACTCCAAAAACCATAGATCCACACCAGAAGTCCCCCTATACCTACCTGATGTTCTCCAATACCCACAATTTACCCTTTTCCAGCATGATGACCATGGAAAACCCAACGGAACCCAACGCAGACACCAAAACACATCAAAAACACACCAAACAAGAACGGCATCACCCCCAAAACTGGAAGAAAATCCCCCAAAAGCACGGATCCATTCCAAAAAACACCCTAAACCTACCTGATGTTCTCCAAAACCCACAATTTACCATTTTTCACCATGATTACCACGGAAAACCCAACGAAATCCAACGGAGAACACAAAACATGTCAAAACCACACCAAATAGCACTAGATCAGAAGTAAAAAACCCAGAACTATGAATTTTTCTACAGAACCACCCTAAACTCACCTGATCTTCTCCAAAACCCTCAATCCACTCCCGTTTACCTTAACGACCAACGAGAACCAAACAAAACCCAACGGAGACCCCATTACAACTCAAAAACACCCCAAACAAAAACGGCATCACCCCCAAAACTGGAAGAAAATCCCCAAAAAGCACGGATCCATTCCCAAAAACACCCTAAACCTACCTGATGTTCTCCAAAACCCACAATTTACCATTTTTCACCATGATGACCATGGAAAACCCAACGGAACCCAACGGAGACCCCAAAACACATCAAAAACACACCAAACAAGAACGGCATCACCCAAAAACTGGAAGAAAATCCCCAAAAAGCACGGATCCATTCCCCAAACCACCCTAAACCTACCTGATGTTCTCCAAAACCCACAATTTACCATTTTTCACAATGATGACCATGGAAAACCCAACGAAACGCAACGGAGACCCCAAAACATGTCAAAAACACACCAAAAAACAACTGGATACGAAGAGAAAAAAGAAGAAAACCCCAAAAACCATGAATCTGCCCCAAAAGTTCCCATAAACCTACCTGATGTTCTCCAAAACCCACAATTTACCATTTTTCAACATGATGACCATGGAAAACCCAACGAAACGCAACGGAGACCCCAAAACACGTCAAAAAACACACCAAATAAGAACGGGATCACCCCAAAACTGGAAGAAAATCCAAAAACAAAGCAGGATCCAATCCCCAAAACACCCTAAACCTTCCTGATGTTCTCCAAATCCCAAAGTCCACTCCCAACCACCATAAAACCCATTAGGAACACAACGAAACGCAACGGAAACCCCAAAACACATCAAAAACACCCCAAAAGCGAAACGGAGCAGAAGAAAAATCATGATTTAACCCCCCAAAAAAACTTAAACCTACCTGATGTACTCCTAAATGCACAATCCACTCCCAACCACCAGAAAACCCGATGGAAAATCAACAAAACAAAATGGAGACCCCAAAACATGTCAAAAAAAAAAAAAAAAAAAAAAAAAAAGATCTGGATCAAAAGAAAAAACACCAAAAACTATGAATTTCCCCCCAAACCACCCAAATATCACCTGATCTTCTCCAAAACTCACAATCCACTCCCATTTAACTTAACGACAAACAAGAACACAACGAAACCGGAGACCCCAAAACACATCAAAAACACCCCAAAAAAGAACAGGATCACCCCCAAAAAAGAAAGAAAACTCCAAAAACCATAGATCCACACCAGAAGTCCCCCTATACCTACCTGATGTTCTCCAATACCCACAATTTACCCTTTTCCACCATGATGACCATGGAAAACCCAACGGAACCCAACGCAGACACCAAAACACATCAAAAACACCCCAAACAAGAACGGCATCACCCCCAAAACTGGAAGAAAATCCCCCAAAAGCACGGATCCATTCCAAAAACCACCCTAAACCTACCTGATGTTCTCCAAATCCCAAAGTCCACTCCCAACCACCATAAAACCCATTAGGAACTCAACGAAACGAAACGGAAACCCCAAAACACATCAAAAACACCCCAAAAGCGAAACGGAGCAGAAGAAAAAACGTGATTTAACCCCCAAAAAAACCCTTAAACCTACCTGATGTACTCCTAAATGTACAATACACTCGCAACCACCAGAAAACCCAATGAAAACCCAACGAAACAAAACGGAGACCCCAAAACACCGCAAAAACACCCCAAACAAGAACGGGATCACCCCAAAACTGGAAGAAAATCCAAAAAACAAACAGGATCCAATCCCCAAAACACCCGAAACCTACCCGATGTTCTCCAAAACCCACAATTTACACTTTTCCACCACCAAGACCATAGAAAACCAAACAAAACCCAACGGAGACCCCAAAACACCTCAAAATCACCCCAAACAAAAACGGCATCACCCCAAAAACTGGAAGAAAATCCACAAAAAGCACGGATCCATTCCCCAAACCACCCTAAACCTACCTGATGTTCTCCAAAACCCACAATTTACCATTTTTCACCATGATGACCATGGAAAACCCAACGAAACGCAACGGAGACCCCAAAACACGTCAAAAACACACCAAAAAACAACTGGATAAGAAGAGAAAAAAGAAGAAAACCCCCAAAACCATGAATCTGCCCCAAAAGTCCCCTAAACCTACCTGATGTTCTCCAAAACCCACAATTTACCATTTTTCAACATGATGACCATGGAAAACCCAACGAAACGCAACGGAGACCCCAAAACACGTCAAAAACACACCAAATAAGAACGGGATCACCCCAAAACTGGAAGAAAATCCAAAAACAAAACAGGATCCAATCCCCAAAACACCCTAAACCTTCCTGATGTTCTCCAAATCCCAAAGTCCACTCCCAACCACCATAAAACCCATTAGGAACACAACGAAACGCAACGGAAACCCCAAAACACATCAAAAACACCCCAAAAAAGAACAGGATCACCCCCAAAAAAGAAAGAAAATCCACAAAAAACAACAGATCCACACCAGAAGTCCCCCTATACCTACCTGATGTTCTCCAATACCCACAATTTACCCTTTTCCACCATGATGACCATGGAAAACCCAACGGAACCCAACGCAGACACCAAAACACATCAAAAACACACCAAACAAGAACGGCATCACCCCCAAAACTGGAAGAAAATCCCCCAAAAGCACGGATCCATTCCAAAAAACACCCTAAACCTACCTGATGTTCTCCAAAACCCACAATTTACCATTTTTCACCATGATTACCACGGAAAACCCAACGAAATCCAACGGAGAACACAAAACATGTCAAAACCACACCAAATAGAACTAGATCAGAAGTAAAATACCCAGAACTATGAATTTTTCTACAGAACCACCCTAAACTCACCTGATCTTCTCCAAAACCCACAATCCACTCCCGTTTACCTTAACGACCAACGAGAACCAAACAAAACCCAACGGAGACCCCATTACAAGTCAAAAACACCCCAAACAAAAACGGCATCACCCCCAAAACTGGAAGAAAATCCCCAAAAAGCACGGATCCATTCCCAAAAACACCCTAAACCTACCTGATGTTCTCCAAAACCCACAATTTACCATTTTTCACCATGATGACCATGGAAAACCCAACGGAACCCAACGGAGACCCCAAAACACATCAAAAACACACCAAACAAGAACGGCATCACCCAAAAACTGGAAGAAAATCCCCAAAAAGCACGGATCCATTTCCCAAACCACCCTAAACCTACTTGATGTTCTCCAAAACCCACAATTTACCATTTTTCACAATGATGACCATGGAAAACCCAACGAAACGCAACGGAGACCCCAAAACATGTCAAAAACACACCAAAAAACAACTGGATACGAAGAGAAAAAAGAAGAAAACCCCAAAAACCATGAATCTGCCCCAAAAGTTCCCATAAACCTACCTGATGTTCTCCAAAACCCACAATTTACCATTTTTCAACATGATGACCATGGAAAACCCAACGAAACGCAACGGAGACCCCAAAACACGTCAAAAAACACACCAAATAAGAACGGGATCACCCCAAAACTGGAAGAAAATCCAAAAACAAAACAGGATCCAATCCCCAAAACACCCTAAACCTTCCTGATGTTCTCCAAATCCCAAAGTCCACTCCCAACCACCATAAAACCCACTAGGAACACAACGAAACGCAACGGAAACCCCAAAACACATCAAAAACACCCCAAAAGCGAAACGGAGCAGAAGAAAAATCATGATTTAACCCCCAAAAAAACCTTAAACCTACCTGATGTACTCCTAAATGCACAATCCACTCCCAACCACCAGAAAACCCGATGGAAAATCAACAAAACAAAATGGAGACCCCAAAACATGTCAAAAAAAAAAAAAAAAAAAAAAAAAAGATCTGGATCAAAAGAAAAAACACCAAAAACTATGAATTTCCCCCCAAACCACCCAAATATCACCTGATCTTCTCCAAAACTCACAATCCACTCCCATTTAACTTAACGACAAACAAGAACACAACGAAACCGGAGACCCCAAAACACATCAAAAACACCCCAAAAAAGAACAGGATCACCCCAAAAAAAGAAAGAAAATCCACAAAAAACAACAGATCCACACCAGAAGTCCCCCTATACCTACCTGATGTTCTCCAATACCCACAATTTACCCTTTTCCACCATGATGACCATGGAAAACCCAACGGAACCCAACGCAGACACCAAAACACATCAAAAACACACCAAACAAGAACGGCATCACCCCCAAAACTGGAAGAAAATCCCCAAAAAGCACGGATCCATTCCCAAAACCACCCTAAACTTACCTGATGTTCTCCAAAACCCACAATTTACCATTTTTCACCATGATGACCATGGAAAACCCAACGAAACGCAACGGAGACCCCAAAACATTTCAAAAACACACCAAAAAACAACTGGATACGAAGAGAAAAAAGAAGAAAACCCCAAAAACCATGAATCTGCCCCAAAAGTTCCCATAAACCTACCTGATGTTCTCCAAAACCCACAATTTACCATTTTTCAACATGATGACCATGGAAAACCCAACGAAACGAAACGGAGACCCCAAAACACGTCAAAAAACACACCAAATAAGAACGGGATCACCCCAAAACTGGAAGAAAATCCAAAAACAAAACAGGATCCAATCCCCAAAACACCCTAAACCTTCCTGATGTTCTCCAAATCCCAAAGTCCACTCCCAACCACCATAAAACCCACTAGGAACACAACGAAACGCAACGGAAACCCCAAAACACATCAAAAACACCCCAAAAGCGAAACGGAGCAGAAGAAAAATCATGATTTAACCCCCAAAAAAACCTTAAACCTACCTGATGTACTCCTAAATGCACAATCCACTCCCAACCACCAGAAAACCCGATGGAAAATCAACAAAACAAAATGGAGACCCCAAAACATGTCAAAAAAAAAAAAAAAAAAAAAAAAAAAAGATCTGGATCAAAAGAAAAAACACCAAAAACTATGAATTTCCCCCCAAACCACCCAAATATCACCTGATCTTCTCCAAAACTCACAATCCACTCCCATTTAACTTAACGACAAACAAGAACACAACGAAACCGGAGACCCCAAAACACATCAAAAACACCCCAAAAAAGAACAGGATCACCCCCAAAAAAGAAAGAAAATCCACAAAAAACAACAGATCCACACCAGAAGTCCCCCTATACCTACCTGATGTTCTCCAATACCCACAATTTACCCTTTTCCACCATGATGACCATGGAAAACCCAACGGAACCCAACGCAGACACCAAAACACATCAAAAACACCCCAAACAAGAACGGCATCACCCCCAAAACTGGAAGAAAATCCCCCAAAAGCACGGATCCATTCCAAAAACCACCCTAAACCTACCTGATGTTCTCCAAAACCCACAATTTACCATTTTTCACCATGATTACCACGGAAAACCCAACGAAATCCAACGGAGAACACAAAACATGTCAAAACCACACCAAATAGAACTAGATCAGAAGTAAAATACCCAGAACTATGAATTTTTCTACAGAACCACCCTAAACTCACCTGATCTTCTCCAAAACCCACAATCCACTCCCGTTTACCTTAACGACCAACGAGAACCAAACAAAACCCAACGGAGACCCCATTAAGAGTCAAAAACACCCCAAACAAAAACGGCATCACCCCCAAAACTGGAAGAAAATCCCCAAAAAGCACGGATCCATTCCCAAAACCACCCTAAACTTACCTGATGTTCTCCAAAACCCACAATTTATCATTTTTCACCATGATGACCATGGAAAACCCAACGGAACCCAACGGAGACACCAAAACACATCAAAAACACACCAAACAAGAACGGCATCACCCCAAAAACTGGAAGAAAATCCCCAAAAAGCACGGATCCATTCCCCAAACCACCCTAAACCTACCTGATGTTCTCCAAAACCCACAATTTACCATTTTTCACCATGATGACCATGGAAAACCCAACGAAACGCAACGGAGACCCCAAAACATGTCAAAAACACACCAAAAAACAACTGGATACGAAGAGAAAAAAGAAGAAAACCCCAAAAACCATGAATCTGCCCCAAAAGTTCCCATAAACCTACCTGATGTTCTCCAAAACCCACAATTTACCATTTTTCAACATGATGACCATGGAAAACACAACGAAACGCAACGGAGACCCCAAAACACGTCAAAAAACACACCAAATAAGAACGGGATCACCCCAAAACTGGAAGAAAATCCAAAAACAAAACAGGATCCAATCCCCAAAACACCCTAAACCTTCCTGATGTTCTCCAAATCCCAAAGTCCACTCCCAACCACCATAAAACCCACTAGGAACACAACGAAACGAAACGGAAACCCCAAAACACCTCAAAAACACCCCAAAAGCGAAACGGAGCAGAAGAAAAATCATGATTTAACCCCCAAAAAAACCTTAAACCTACCTGATGTACTCCTAAATGTACAATCCACTCCCAACCACCAGAAAACCCGATGGAAAATCAACAAAACAAAATGGAGACCCCAAAACATGTCAAAAAAAAAAAAAAAAAAAGATCTGGATCAAAAGAAAAAACACCAAAAACTATGAATTTCCCCCCAAACCACCCAAATATCACCTGATCTTCTCCAAAACTCACAATCCACTCCCATTTAACTTAACGACAAACAAGAACACAACGAAACCGGAGACCCCAAAACACATCAAAAACACCCCAAAAAAGAACGGGATCACCCCCAAAAAAGAAAGAAAACTCCAAAAACCATAGATCCACACCAGAAGTCCCCCTATACCTACCTGATGTTCTCCAATACCCGCAATTTACCCTTTTCCACCATGATGACCATGGAAAACCCAACGGAACCCAACGCAGACACCAAAACACATCAAAAACACACCAAACAAGAACGGCATCACCCCCAAAACTGGAAGAAAATCCCCCAAAAGCACGGATCCATTCCAAAAACCACCCTAAACCTACCTGATGTTCTCCAAAACCCACAATTTACCATTTTTCACCATGATTACCACGGAAAACCCAACGAAATCCAACGGAGAACACAAAACATGTCAAAACCACACCAAATAGAACTAGATCAGAAGTAAAATACCCAGAACTATGAATTTTTCTACAGAACCACCCTAAACTCACCTGATCTTCTCCAAAACCCACAATCCACTCCCGTTTACCTTAACGACCAACGAGAACCAAACAAAACCCAACGGAGACCCCATTACAAGTCAAAAACACCCCAAACAAAAACGGCATCACCCCCAAAACTGGAAGAAAATCCCCAAAAAGCACGGATCCATTCCCAAAACCACCCTAAACCTACCTGATGTTCTCCAAAACCCACAATTTACATTTTTCCACCATGATGACCATGGATAACCCAACGAAACCCAACGGAGACCCCCAAACACGTCAAAAACTCCCCAAAAGCGAACTAGATCAGAAGAAAAAACGTGATTGAACCCCCAAAAAACACTTAAACCTACCTGATGTACTCCTAAATGTACAATCCACTCCCAACCACCAGAAAACCCATTAGGAACTCAACGAAACGCAACAGAGACCCCAAAACACTTCAAAAACATCCCAAAAAACAACTGGATCAGAAGAAAAAAAAAAAACAAAAACTATGAATTTCCCCCCAAAACCACCCTAAACTCACCTGATCTTCTCCAAAACCCACAATCCACTCCCATTTAACTTAACGACAAACGAGAACACAACGAAACCGGAGACCCCAAAACACATCAAAAACACCCCAAAAAAGAACAGGATCACCCCCAAAAAAGAAAGAAAACTCCAAAAACCATAGATCCACCCCAAAACCACCCTAAACCTACCTGATGATCTCCAAAACCCACAATTTACACTTTTCCACCATGATGACCATGGAAAACCAAACGAAACGAAACGGAGACCCCAAAACACGTCAAAAAAAAAAAAAAAACAAAAAAAAAACAAAAAAAACAAAACAAAAAAGAAAAAACAACCGGATAAGAAGAAAAAACAGAAGAAAAACCCCCAAAACCATGAATCTGCCCCAAAAGTCCCCATAAACCTACCTGATGTTCTCCAAAACCCACAATTTACCATTTTTCAACATGATGACCATGGAAAACCCAACGAAATGCAACGGAGACCCCAAAACACGTCAAAAACACACCAAATAAGAACGGGATCACCCCAAAACTGGAAGAAAATCCAAAAACAAAACAGGATCCAATCCCCAAAACACCCTAAACCTTCCTGATGTTCTCCAAATCCCAAAGTCCACTCCCAACCACCATAAAACCCATTAGGAACACAACGAAACGCAACGGAAACCCCAAAACACATCAAAAACACCCCAGAAAAGAACAGGATCTCCCCCAAAAAAGAAAGAAAACTCCAAAAACCATAGATCCACACCAGAAGTCCCCCTATACCTACCTGATGTTCTCCAATACCCACAATTTACCCTTTTCCACCATGATGACCATGGAAAACCCAACGGAACCCAACGCAGACACCAAAACACATCAAAAACACACCAAACAAGAACGGCATCACCCCCAAAACTGGAAGAAAATCCCCCAAAAGCACGGATCCATTCCAAAAACCACCCTAAACCTACCTGATGTTCTCCAAAACCCACAATTTACCATTTTTCACCATGATTACCACGGAAAACCCAACGAAATCCAACGGAGAACACAAAACATGTCAAAACCACACCAAATAGAACTAGATCAGAAGTAAAATACCCAGAACTATGAATTTTTCTACAGAACCACCCTAAACTCACCTGATCTTCTCCAAAACCCACAATCCACTCCCGTTTACCTTAACGACCAACGAGAACCAAACAAAACCCAACGGAGACCCCATTACAAGTCAAAAACACCCCAAACAAAAACGGCATCACCCCCAAAACTGGAAGAAAATCCCCAAAAAGCACGGATCCATTCCCAAAACCACCCTAAACCTACTTGATGTTCTCCAAAACCCACAATTTACCATTTTCCACCATGATGACCATGGAAAACCCAACGGAACCCAACGGAGACACCAAAACACATCAAAAACATCCCTAAAAACAACTGGATAAGAAGAAAAAAACAGAAGAAAACCCCCAAAACCATGAATCTGCCCCAAAAGTCCCCATAAACCTACCTGATGTTCTCCAAAACCCACAATTTACATTTTTCCACCATCATGACCACGGAAAACCCAACGAAACCCAACGGAGACCCCCAAACACGTCAAAAACTCCCCAAAAGCGAACTGGATCAAAAGAAAAAACGTGATTTAACCCCAAAAAATCACTTAAACCTACCTGATGTACTCCTAAATGTACAATCCACTCCCAAACACCAGAAAACCCATTAGGAACTCAACGAAACGAAACGGAAACCCCAAAACACCTCAAAAACACCCTAAACAAGAAACGGAGCAGAAGAAAAAACGTGATTTAACCCCCCAAAAAACCCTTAAACCTACTTGATGTACTCCTAAATGTACAATACACTCCCAACCACCAGAAAACCCGATGGAAAATCAACAAAACAAAATGGAGACCCCAAAACATGTCAAAAAAAAAAAAAAAAAAAAAAAAAAAAAGATCTGGATCAAAAGAAAAAACACCAAAAACTATGAATTTCCCCCCAAACCACCCAAATATCACCTGATCTTCTCCAAAACTCACAATCCACTCCCATTTAACTTAACGACAAACAAGAACACAACGAAACCGGAGACCCCAAAACACATCAAAAACACCCCAAAAAAGAACAGGATCACCCCCAAAAAAGAAAGAAAACTCCAAAAACCATAGATCCACACCAGAAGTCCCCCTATACCTACCTGATGTTCTCCAATACCCACAATTTACCCTTTTCCACCATGATGACCATGGAAAACCCAACGGAACCCAACGGAGACACCAAAACACATCAAAAACACCCCAAACAAGAACGGCATCACCCCCAAAACTGGAAGAAAATCCCCCAAAAGCACGGATCCATTCCAAAAACCACCCTAAACCTACCTGATGTTCTCCAAATCCCAAAGTCCACTCCCAACCACCATAAAACCCATTAGGAACTCAACGAAACGAAACGGAAACCCCAAAACACCTCAAAAACACCCCAAAAGCGAAACGGAGCAGAAGAAAAAACGTGATTTAACCCCCCAAAAAACCCTTAAACCTACCTGATGTACTCCTAAATGTACAATACACTCGCAACCACCAGAAAACCCAATGAAAACCCAACGAAACAAAACGGAGACCCCAAAACACCGCAAAAACACCCCAAACAAGAACGGGATCACCCCAAAACTGGAAGAAAATCCAAAAAACAAACAGGATCCAATCCCCAAAACACCCGAAACCTACCCGATGTTCTCCAAAACCCACAATTTACACTTTTCCACCACCAAGACCATAGAAAACCAAACAAAACCCAACGGAGACCCCAAAACACCTCAAAATCACCCCAAACAAAAACGGCATCACCCCAAAAACTGGAAGAAAATCCACAAAAAGCACGGATCCATTCCCCAAACCACCCTAAACCTACCTGATGTTCTCCAAAACCCACAATTTACCATTTTTCACCATGATGACCATGGAAAACCCAACGAAACGCAACGGAGACCCCAAAACACGTCAAAAAACACACCAAATAAGAACGGGATCACCCCAAAACTGGAAGAAAATCCAAAAACAAAACAGGATCCAATCCCCAAAACACCCTAAACCTTCCTGATGTTCTCCAAATCCCAAAGTCCACTCCCAACCACCATAAAACCCACTAGGAACACAACGAAACGAAACGGAAACCCCAAAACACCTCAAAAACACCCCAAAAGCGAAACGGAGCAGAAGAAAAATCATGATTTAACCCCCAAAAAAACCTTAAACCTACCTGATGTACTCCTAAATGTACAATCCACTCCCAACCACCAGAAAACCCGATGGAAAATCAACAAAACAAAATGGAGACCCCAAAACATGTCAAAAAAAAAAAAAAAAAAAGATCTGGATCAAAAGAAAAAACACCAAAAACTATGAATTTCCCCCCAAACCACCCAAATATCACCTGATCTTCTCCAAAACTCACAATCCACTCCCATTTAACTTAACGACAAACAAGAACACAACGAAACCGGAGACCCCAAAACACATCAAAAACACCCCAAAAAAGAACAGGATCACCCCCAAAAAAGAAAGAAAACTCCAAAAACCATAGATCCACACCAGAAGTCCCCCTATACCTACCTGATGTTCTCCAATACCCGCAATTTACCCTTTTCCACCATGATGACCATGGAAAACCCAACGGAACCCAACGGACACACCAAAACACATCAAAAACACACCAAACAAGAACGGCATCACCCCCAAAACTGGAAGAAAATCCCCCAAAAGCACGGATCCATTCCAAAAACCACCCTAAACCTACCTGATGTTCTCCAAAACCCACAATTTACCATTTTTCACCATGATTACCACGGAAAACCCAACGAAATCCAACGGAGAACACAAAACATGTCAAAATCACACCAAATAGAACTAGATCAGAAGTAAAATACCCAGAACTATGAATTTTTCTACAGAACCACCCTAAACTCACCTGATCTTCTCCAAAACCCACAATCCACTCCCGTTTACCTTAACGACCAACGAGAACCAAACAAAACCCAACGGAGACCCCATTACAAGTCAAAAACACCCCAAACAAAAACGGCATCACCCCCAAAACTGGAAGAAAATCCCCAAAAAGCACGGATCCATTCCCAAAACCACCCTAAACCTACCTGATGTTCTCCAAAACCCACAATTTACATTTTTCCACCATGATGACCATGGATAACCCAACGAAACCCAACGGAGACCCCCAAACACGTCAAAAACTCCCCAAAAGCGAACTAGATCAGAAGAAAAAACGTGATTGAACCCCCAAAAAACACTTAAACCTACCTGATGTACTCCTAAATGTACAATCCACTCCCAACCACCAGAAAACCCATTAGGAACTCAACGAAACGCAACAGAGACCCCAAAACACTTCAAAAACATCCCAAAAAACAACTGGATCAGAAGAAAAAAAAAAAACAAAAACTATGAATTTCCCCCCAAAACCACCCTAAACTCACCTGATCTTCTCCAAAACCCACAATCCACTCCCATTTAACTTAACGACAAACGAGAACACAACGAAACCGGAGACCCCAAAACACATCAAAAACACCCCAAAAAAGAACAGGATCACCCCCAAAAAAGAAAGAAAACTCCAAAAACCATAGATCCACCCCAAAACCACCCTAAACCTACCTGATGATCTCCAAAACCCACAATTTACAATTTTCCACCATGATGACCATGGAAAACCCAACGAAACGAAACGGAGACCCCAAAACACGTCAAAAAACAAACAAAAAAACAAAAAAACAAACAAACAAACAAAAAAAACCAACCGGATAAGAAGAAAAAACAGAAGAAAAACCCCCAAAACCATGAATCTGCCCCAAAAGTTCCCATAAACCTACCTGATGTTCTACAAAACCCACAATTTACACTTTTCTACCATGATGACCACGGAAAACCCCACGAAACGCAACGGAGACCCCAAAACACGTCAAAAACACACCAAAAAACAACTGGATACGAAGAGAAAAAAGAAGAAAACCCCAAAAACCATGAATCTGCCCCAAAAGTCCCCATAAACCTACCTGATGTTCTCCAAAACCCACAATTTACCATTTTTCAACATGATGACCATGGAAAACCCAACGAAATGCAACGGAGACCCCAAAACACGTCAAAAACACACCAAATAAGAACGGGATCACCCCAAAACTGGAAGAAAATCCAAAAACAAAACAGGATCCAATCCCCAAAACACCCTAAACCTTCCTGATGTTCTCCAAATCCCAAAGTCCACTCCCAACCACCATAAAACCCACTAGGAACACAACGAAACGAAACGGAAACCCCAAAACACCTCAAAAACACCCCAAAAGCGAAACGGAGCAGAAGAAAAATCATGATTTAACCCCCAAAAAAACCTTAAACCTACCTGATGTACTCCTAAATGTACAATCCACTCCCAACCACCAGAAAACCCGATGGAAAATCAACAAAACAAAATGGAGACCCCAAAACATGTCAAAAAAAAAAAAAAAAAAAAGATCTGGATCAAAAGAAAAAACACCAAAAACTATGAATTTCCCCCCAAACCACCCAAATATCACCTGATCTTCTCCAAAACTCACAATCCACTCCCATTTAACTTAACGACAAACAAGAACACAACGAAACCGGAGACCCCAAAACACATCAAAAACACCCCAAAAAAGAACAGGATCACCCCCAAAAAAGAAAGAAAACTCCAAAAACCATAGATCCACACCAGAAGTCCCCCTATACCTACCTGATGTTCTCCAATACCCGCAATTTACCCTTTTCCACCATGATGACCATGGAAAACCCAACGAAACGCAACGGAGACCCCAAAACACGTCAAAAACACCCCAAAAAACAACTGGATAAGAAGAGAAAAAAGAAGAAAACCCCCAAAACCATGAATCTGCCCCAAAAGTTCCCATAAACCTACCTGATGTTCTCCAAAACCCACAATTTACCATTTTTCAACATGATGACCATGGAAAACACAACGAAACGCAACGGAGACCCCAAAACACGTCAAAAAACACACCAAATAAGAACGGGATCACCCCAAAACTGGAAGAAAATCCAAAAACAAAACAGGATCCAATCCCCAAAACACCCTAAACCTTCCTGATGTTCTCCAAATCCCAAAGTCCACTCCCAACCACCATAAAACCCACTAGGAACACAACGAAACGAAACGGAAACCCCAAAACACCTCAAAAACACCCCAAAAGCGAAACGGAGCAGAAGAAAAATCATGATTTAACCCCCAAAAAAACCTTAAACCTACCTGATGTACTCCTAAATGTACAATCCACTCCCAACCACCAGAAAACCCGATGGAAAATCAACAAAACAAAATGGAGACCCCAAAACATGTCAAAAAAAAAAAAAAAAAAAAGATCTGGATCAAAAGAAAAAACACCAAAAACTATGAATTTCCCCCCAAACCACCCAAATATCACCTGATCTTCTCCAAAACTCACAATCCACTCCCATTTAACTTAACGACAAACAAGAACACAACGAAACCGGAGACCCCAAAACACATCAAAAACACCCCAAAAAAGAACAGGATCACCCCCAAAAAAGAAAGAAAACTCCAAAAACCATAGATCCACACCAGAAGTCCCCCTATACCTACCTGATGTTCTCCAATACCCGCAATTTACCCTTTTCCACCATGATGACCATGGAAAACCCAACGGAACCCAACGGACACACCAAAACACATCAAAAACACACCAAACAAGAACGGCATCACCCCCAAAACTGGAAGAAAATCCCCCAAAAGCACGGATCCATTCCAAAAACCACCCTAAACCTACCTGATGTTCTCCAAAACCCACAATTTACCATTTTTCACCATGATTACCACGGAAAACCCAACGAAATCCAACGGAGAACACAAAACATGTCAAAATCACACCAAATAGAACTAGATCAGAAGTAAAATACCCAGAACTATGAATTTTTCTACAGAACCACCCTAAACTCACCTGATCTTCTCCAAAACCCACAATCCACTCCCGTTTACCTTAACGACCAACGAGAACCAAACAAAACCCAACGGAGACCCCATTACAAGTCAAAAACACCCCAAACAAAAACGGCATCACCCCCAAAACTGGAAGAAAATCCCCAAAAAGCACGGATCCATTCCCAAAACCACCCTAAACCTACCTGATGTTCTCCAAAACCCACAATTTACATTTTTCCACCATGATGACCATGGATAACCCAACGAAACCCAACGGAGACCCCCAAACACGTCAAAAACTCCCCAAAAGCGAACTAGATCAGAAGAAAAAACGTGATTGAACCCCCAAAAAACACTTAAACCTACCTGATGTACTCCTAAATGTACAATCCACTCCCAACCACCAGAAAACCCATTAGGAACTCAACGAAACGCAACAGAGACCCCAAAACACTTCAAAAACATCCCAAAAAACAACTGGATCAGAAGAAAAAAAAAAAACAAAAACTATGAATTTCCCCCCAAAACCACCCTAAACTCACCTGATCTTCTCCAAAACCCACAATCCACTCCCATTTAACTTAACGACAAACGAGAACACAACGAAACCGGAGACCCCAAAACACATCAAAAACACCCCAAAAAAGAACAGGATCACCCCCAAAAAAGAAAGAAAACTCCAAAAACCATAGATCCACCCCAAAACCACCCTAAACCTACCTGATGATCTCCAAAACCCACAATTTACAATTTTCCACCATGATGACCATGGAAAACCCAACGAAACGAAACGGAGACCCCAAAACACGTCAAAAAACAAACAAAAAAACAAAAAAACAAACAAACAAACAAAAAAAACCAACCGGATAAGAAGAAAAAACAGAAGAAAAACCCCCAAAACCATGAATCTGCCCCAAAAGTTCCCATAAACCTACCTGATGTTCTACAAAACCCACAATTTACACTTTTCTACCATGATGACCACGGAAAACCCCACGAAACGCAACGGAGACCCCAAAACACGTCAAAAACACACCAAAAAACAACTGGATACGAAGAGAAAAAAGAAGAAAACCCCAAAAACCATGAATCTGCCCCAAAAGTCCCCATAAACCTACCTGATGTTCTCCAAAACCCACAATTTACCATTTTTCAACATGATGACCATGGAAAACCCAACGAAATGCAACGGAGACCCCAAAACACGTCAAAAACACACCAAATAAGAACGGGATCACCCCAAAACTGGAAGAAAATCCAAAAACAAAACAGGATCCAATCCCCAAAACACCCTAAACCTTCCTGATGTTCTCCAAATCCCAAAGTCCACTCCCAACCACCATAAAACCCACTAGGAACACAACGAAACGCAACGGAAACCCCAAAACACATCAAAAACACCCCTAAAAACAACTGGATAAGAAGAAAAAAACAGAAGAAAACCCCCAAAACCATGAATCTGCCCCAAAAGTCCCCATAAACCTACCTGATGTTCTCCAAAACCCACAATTTACATTTTTCCACCATCATGACCACGGAAAACCCAACGAAACCCAACGGAGACCCCCAAACACGTCAAAAACTCCCCAAAAGCGAACTGGATCAGAAGAAAAAACGTGATTTAACCCCAAAAAATCACTTAAACCTACCTGATGTACTCCTAAATGTACAATCCACTCCCAAACACCAGAAAACCCATTAGGAACTCAACGAAACGAAACGGAAACCCCAAAACACCTCAAAAACACCCTAAACAAGAAACGGAGCAGAAGAAAAAACGTGATTTAACCCCCCAAAAAACCCTTAAACCTACCTGATGTACTCCTAAATGTACAATACACTCCCAACCACCAGAAAACCCGATGGAAAATCAACAAAACAAAATGGAGACCCCAAAACATGTCAAAAAAAAAAAAAAAAAAAAAAAAAGATCTGGATCAAAAGAAAAAACACCAAAAACTATGAATTTCCCCCCAAACCACCCAAATATCACCTGATCTTCTCCAAAACTCACAATCCACTCCCATTTAACTTAACGACAAACAAGAACACAACGAAACCGGAGACCCCAAAACACATCAAAAACACCCCAAAAAAGAACAGGATCACCCCCAAAAAAGAAAGAAAACTCCAAAAACCATAGATCCACACCAGAAGTCCCCCTATACCTACCTGATGTTCTCCAATACCCACAATTTACCCTTTTCCACCATGATGACCATGGAAAACCCAACGGAACCCAACGGAGACACCAAAACACATCAAAAACACCCCAAACAAGAACGGCATCACCCCCAAAACTGGAAGAAAATCCCCCAAAAGCACGGATCCATTCCAAAAACCACCCTAAACCTACCTGATGTTCTCCAAATCCCAAAGTCCACTCCCAACCACCATAAAACCCATTAGGAACTCAACGAAACGAAACGGAAACCCCAAAACACCTCAAAAACACCCCAAAAGCGAAACGGAGCAGAAGAAAAAACGTGATTTAACCCCCAAAAAAACCCTTAAACCTACCTGATGTACTCCTAAATGTACAATACACTCGCAACCACCAGAAAACCCAATGAAAACCCAACGAAACAAAACGGAGACCCCAAAACACCGCAAAAACACCCCAAACAAGAACGGGATCACCCCAAAACTGGAAGAAAATCCAAAAAACAAACAGGATCCAATCCCCAAAACACCCGAAACCTACCCGATGTTCTCCAAAACCCACAATTTACACTTTTCCACCACCAAGACCATAGAAAACCAAACAAAACCCAACGGAGACCCCAAAACACCTCAAAATCACCCCAAACAAAAACGGCATCACCCCAAAAACTGGAAGAAAATCCACAAAAAGCACGGATCCATTCCCCAAACCACCCTAAACCTACCTGATGTTCTCCAAAACCCACAATTTACCATTTTTCACCATGATGACCATGGAAAACCCAACGAAACGCAACGGAGACCCCAAAACACGTCAAAAACACCCCAAAAAACAACTGGATAAGAAGAGAAAAAAGAAGAAAACCCCCAAAACCATGAATCTGCCCCAAAAGTTCCCATAAACCTACCTGATGTTCTCCAAAACCCACAATTTACCATTTTTCAACATGATGACCATGGAAAACACAACGAAACGCAACGGAGACCCCAAAACACGTCAAAAAACACACCAAATAAGAACGGGATCACCCCAAAACTGGAAGAAAATCCAAAAACAAAACAGGATCCAATCCCCAAAACACCCTAAACCTTCCTGATGTTCTCCAAATCCCAAAGTCCACTCCCAACCACCATAAAACCCATTAGGAACACAACGAAACGCAACGGAAACCCCAAAACACATCAAAAACACCCCGGAAAAGAACAGGATCACCCCCAAAAAAGAAAGAAAACTCCAAAAACCATAGATCCACACCAGAAGTCCCCCTATACCTACCTGATGTTCTCCAAAACCCACAATTTACCCTTTTCCACCATGATGACCATGGAAAACCCAACGGAACCCAACGCAGACACCAAAACACATCAAAAACACACCAAACAAGAACGGCATCACCCCCAAAACTGGAAGAAAATCCCCCAAAAGCACGGATCCATTCCAAAAAACACCCTAAACCTACCTGATGTTCTCCAAAACCCACAATTTACCATTTTTCACCATGATTACCACGGAAAACCCAACGAAATCCAACGGAGAACACAAAACATGTCAAAACCACACCAAATAGAACTAGATCAGAAGTAAAAAACCCAGAACTATGAATTTTTCTACAGAACCACCCTAAACTCACCTGATCTTCTCCAAAACCCACAATCCACTCCCGTTTACCTTAACGACCAACGAGAACCAAACAAAACCCAACGGAGACCCCATTACAACTCAAAAACACCCCAAACAAAAACGGCATCACCCCCAAAACTGGAAGAAAATCCCCAAAAAGCACGGATCCATTCCCAAAACCACCCTAAACCTCCCTGATGTTCTCGAAAACCCACAATTTACCATTTTTCACCATGATGACCATGGAAAACCCAACGGAACCCAACGGAGACACCAAAACACATCAAAAACACACCAAACAAGAACGGCATCACCCCCAAAACTTGAAGAAAATCCACAAAAAGCACGGATCCATTCCCCAAACCACCCTAAACCTACTTGATGTTCTCCAAAACCCACAATTTACCATTTTTCACAATGATGACCATGGAAAACCCAACGAAACGCAACGGAGACCCCAAAACATGTCAAAAACACACCAAAAAACAACTGGATACGAAGAGAAAAAAGAAGAAAACCCCAAAAACCATGAATCTGCCCCAAAAGTTCCCATAAACCTACCTGATGTTCTCCAAAACCCACAATTTACCATTTTTCAACATGATGACCATGGAAAACACAACGAAACGCAACGGAGACCCCAAAACACGTCAAAAAACACACCAAATAAGAACGGGATCACCCCAAAACTGGAAGAAAATCCAAAAACAAAACAGGATCCAATCCCCAAAACACCCTAAACCTTCCTGATGTTCTCCAAATCCCAAAGTCCACTCCCAACCACCATAAAACCCATTAGGAACTCAACGAAACGAAACGGAAACCCCAAAACACATCAAAAACACCCCAAAAGCGAAACGGAGCAGAAGAAAAATCATGATTTAACCCCCAAAAAAACCTTAAACCTACCTGATGTACTCCTAAATGCACAATCCACTCCCAACCACCAGAAAACCCGATGGAAAATCAACAAAACAAAATGGAGACCCCAAAACATGTCAAAAAAAAAAAAAAAAAAAAAAAGATCTGGATCAAAAGAAAAAACACCAAAAACTATGAATTTCCCCCCAAACCACCCAAATATCACCTGATCTTCTCCAAAACTCACAATCCACTCCCATTTAACTTAACGACAAACAAGAACACAACGAAACCGGAGACCCCAAAACACATCAAAAACACCCCAAAAAAGAACGGGATCACCCCCAAAAAAGAAAGAAAATCCACAAAAAATAACAGATCCACACCAGAAGTCCCCCTATACCTACCTGATGTTCTCCAATACCCACAATTTACCCTTTTCCACCATGATGACCATGGAAAACCCAACGGAACCCAACGGACACACCAAAACACATCAAAAACACACCAAACAAGAACGGCATCACCCCCAAAACTGGAAGAAAATCCACAAAAAGCACGGATCCATTCCAAAAACCACCCTAAACCTACCTGATGTTCTCCAAATCCCAAAGTCCACTCCCAACCACCATAAAACCCATTAGGAACTCAACGAAACGAAACGGAAACCCCAAAACACCTCAAAAACACCCCAAAAGCGAAACGGAGCAGAAGAAAAAACGTGATTTAACCCCCAAAAAAACCCTTAAACCTACCTGATGTACTCCTAAATGTACAATACACTCGCAACCACCAGAAAACCCAATGAAAACCCAACGAAACAAAACGGAGACCCCAAAACACCGCAAAAACACCCCAAACAAGAACGGGATCACCCCAAAACTGGAAGAAAATCCAAAAAACAAACAGGATCCAATCCCCAAAACACCCGAAACCTACCCGATGTTCTCCAAAACCCACAATTTACACTTTTCCACCACCAAGACCATAGAAAACCAAACAAAACCCAACGGAGACCCCAAAACACCTCAAAATCACCCCAAACAAAAACGGCATCACCCCAAAAACTGGAAGAAAATCCACAAAAAGCACGGATCCATTCCCCAAACCACCCTAAACCTACCTGATGTTCTCCAAAACCCACAATTTACCATTTTTCACCATGATGACCATGGAAAACCCAACGAAACGCAACGGAGACCCCAAAACACGTCAAAAACACCCCAAAAAACAACTGGATAAGAAGAGAAAAAAGAAGAAAACCCCCAAAACCATGAATCTGCCCCAAAAGTTCCCATAAACCTACCTGATGTTCTCCAAAACCCACAATTTACCATTTTTCAACATGATGACCATGGAAAACACAACGAAACGCAACGGAGACCCCAAAACACGTCAAAAAACACACCAAATAAGAACGGGATCACCCCAAAACTGGAAGAAAATCCAAAAACAAAACAGGATCCAATCCCCAAAACACCCTAAACCTTCCTGATGTTCTCCAAATCCCAAAGTCCACTCCCAACCACCATAAAACCCATTAGGAACACAACGAAACGCAACGGAAACCCCAAAACACATCAAAAACACCCCGGAAAAGAACAGGATCACCCCCAAAAAAGAAAGAAAACTCCAAAAACCATAGATCCACACCAGAAGTCCCCCTATACCTACCTGATGTTCTCCAAAACCCACAATTTACCCTTTTCCACCATGATGACCATGGAAAACCCAACGGAACCCAACGGACACACCAAAACACATCAAAAACACACCAAACAAGAACGGCATCACCCCCAAAACTGGAAGAAAATCCCCCAAAAGCACGGATCCATTCCAAAAAACACCCTAAACCTACCTGATGTTCTCCAAAACCCACAATTTACCATTTTTCACCATGATTACCACGGAAAACCCAACGAAATCCAACGGAGAACACAAAACATGTCAAAACCACACCAAATAGAACTAGATCAGAAGTAAAAAACCCAGAACTATGAATTTTTCTACAGAACCACCCTAAACTCACCTGATCTTCTCCAAAACCCACAATCCACTCCCGTTTACCTTAACGACCAACGAGAACCAAACAAAACCCAACGGAGACCCCATTACAACTCAAAAACACCCCAAACAAAAACGGCATCACCCCCAAAACTGGAAGAAAATCCCCAAAAAGCACGGATCCATTCCCAAAACCACCCTAAACCTCCCTGATATTCTCGAAAACCCACAATTTACCATTTTTCACCATGATGACCATGGAAAACCCAACGGAACCCAACGCAGACACCAAAACACATCAAAAACACACCAAACAAGAACGGCATCACCCCCAAAACTTGAAGAAAATCCACAAAAAGCACGGATCCATTCCCCAAACCACCCTAAACCTACTTGATGTTCTCCAAAACCCACAATTTACCATTTTTCACCATGATGACCATGGAAAACCCAACGAAACGCAACGGAGACCCCAAAACATGTCAAAAACACACCAAAAAACAACTGGATACGAAGAGAAAAAAGAAGAAAACCCCAAAAACCATGAATCTGCCCCAAAAGTTCCCATAAACCTACCTGATGTTCTCCAAAACCCACAATTTACCATTTTTCAACATGATGACCATGGAAAACACAACGAAACGCAACGGAGACCCCAAAACACGTCAAAAAACACACCAAATAAGAACGGGATCACCCCAAAACTGGAAGAAAATCCAAAAACAAAACAGGATCCAATCCCCAAAACACCCTAAACCTTCCTGATGTTCTCCAAATCCCAAAGTCCACTCCCAACCACCATAAAACCCATTAGGAACACAACGAAACGCAACGGAAACCCCAAAACACCTCAAAAACACCCCAAAAGCGAAACGGAGCAGAAGAAAAATCATGATTTAACCCCCAAAAAAACCTTAAACCTACCTGATGTACTCCTAAATGCACAATCCACTCCCAACCACCAGAAAACCCGATGGAAAATCAACAAAACAAAATGGAGACCCCAAAACATGTCAAAAAAAAAAAAAAAAAAAAAAAGATCTGGATCAAAAGAAAAAACACCAAAAACTATGAATTTCCCCCCAAACCACCCAAATATCACCTGATCTTCTCCAAAACTCACAATCCACTCCCATTTAACTTAACGACAAACAAGAACACAACGAAACCGGAGACCCCAAAACACATCAAAAACACCCCAAAAAAGAACGGGATCACCCCCAAAAAAGAAAGAAAATCCACAAAAAATAACAGATCCACACCAGAAGTCCCCCTATACCTACCTGATGTTCTCCAATACCCACAATTTACCCTTTTCCACCATGATGACCATGGAAAACCCAACGGAACCCAACGGACACACCAAAACACATCAAAAACACCCCAAACAAGAACGGCATCACCCCCAAAACTGGAAGAAAATCCACAAAAAGCACGGATCCATTCCAAAAACCACCCTAAACCTACCTGATGTTCTCCAAAACCCACAATTTACCATTTTTCACCATGATTACCACGGAAAACCCAACGAAACCCAACTGAGAACGCAAAACACGTCAAAACCACACCAAATAGAACTAGATCAGAAGTAAAAAACCCAGAACTATGAATTTTTCTACAGAACCACCCTAAACTCACCTGATCTTCTCCAAAACCCACAATCCACTCCCGTTTACCTTAACGACCAACGAGAACCAAACAAAACCCAACGGAGACCCCATTACAAGTCAAAAACACCCCAAACAAAAACGGCATCACCCCCAAAACTGGAAGAAAATCCCCAAAAAGCACGGATCCATTCCCAAAAACACCCTAAACCTACCTGATGTTCTCCAAAACCCACAATTTACCATTTTTCACCATGATGACCATGGATAACCCAACGAAACGCAACGAAGACCCCAAAACACGTCAAAAACACCCCTAAAAACAACTGGATAAGAAGAAAAAAAAAGAAGAAAACCCCAAAAACCATGAATCTGCCCCAAAAGTCCCCATAAACCTACCTGATGTTCTCCAAAACCCACAATTTACATTTTTCCACCATCATGACCACGGAAAACCCAACGAAACCCAACGGAGACCCCCAAACACGTCAAAAACTCCCCAAAAGCGAACTGGATCAGAAGAAAAAACGTGATTGAACCCCCAAAAAACACTTAACCTACCTGATGTACTCCTAAATGTACAATCCACTCCCAACCACCAGAAAACCCATTAGGAACTCAATGAAACGCAACGGAAACCCCAAAACACGTCAAAAACACCCCAACAAAGAACTGGATCAGAAGAAAAAACACCAAAAAGTATGAATTTCCCCCCCAAACCACCCTAAACTCACCTGATCTTCTTCAAAACCCACAATCCACTCCCATTTAACTTAACGACCAACGGAGACTCAACCAAACCCAACGGAGACCACAAAACACGTCAAAAACAACCCAAAAAAGAACAGGATAACCCCCCAAAAAAAGAAGAAAAGCCCAAATACCATGAATCCACCCCAAAAGTCTCCCTAAACCTACCTGAAGTTCTTCAAAACCCACAATTTACCATTTTCCACCATGATGCCAACGGAAAACCCAATGAAACCCAACGGAGACACCAAAAGATGTCAAAAACACCCCAAACAAGAACGGAATCACCCCCAAAACTAGATGAAAATCCCCAAAGAGCACGGATCCAATCCCCAAACCACCCTAAACCTACCTGGTGTTCTCCAAAACCGACAATTTACCCTTTTCCACCATGATGACCATGGAAAACCCAACGAAACCCGACGGAGAAACCAAAACACGTCTAAAAAAAAGAACAAAAAAAAAAAGGGATCACCCCCAATATTGGAAGAAAATCCCTCAAATTCATAGATCCACACCAAAACCACCCTAAACCTACCCGATGTTCTCCAAAACACACAATTTAAAATTTTCCACAATAATGACCACGGAAAACCCAACGAAACCCAACGGAGACCTGAAAACACGTCAAAAACACCCCAAACAAGAATGGAATCACCCCCAAAACTAGAAGGAAATCCCCAAAAACCAAGGAACCAATTCCAAAACCACCCTAAACCTACCTGATGTTCTCCAAATCCCAAAGTCCACTCCCAACCACCATAAAACCCATTAGGAACTCAACAAAACTCAACAGAAACGCCAAAACACCTCAAAAACACCCCAAAAGCGAACCGGATCAGAAGAAAATACGTGATATAAACCCCCCAAAAAAACCTTAAACCTACCTGATGTTCTCCTAAACGTACAATCCTCTCCCAAACACTATAAAACCCATTAGGAACTCAACGAAAAACAACGGAAACCCCAAACACCTCAAAAACGTCCGAAAAAATAACAGGACAACACCAAAAAACAGAAGAAAACAACAAAAAACATGACTCTGCCCCAAAAGTCCTCCTAAAACTACGTGATGTCCTCCAAAACCCTCAATTTACACTTTTCCACCATGATGACCAACAAGAACCCTCCTGAAACCCAAGGGAGACCCCAAAACACATCAAAAACACCCCGAAAAAGAACGGGATCGCCCCCAAAAAAACAGAAGAAAATGCCAAATGCCATAGATCGTCCCCAAAACCACCCTAAACCTACCTGATGTTCTCCAAAACCCACAATTTACCCTTTTTCATCATGATTACCACGGAAAACCCCACGAAACCCAACGGAAACCTCAAAACACCTCAAAAACACCCCAAAAAAGAACTGGATCACACCCAAAACTGGAAGAAAATCCCCCAAAACAATTGATCCACCCCAAAACCACCCTAAACCTACCTGATGTTCTCCACATCCCACAGTTAACTCCCAACCACCACAAAACCCATTAGGAACTAAACAAAACGCAACGGAAACGCCAAAAAACGTTAAAAACACCCTAAAAATAAACTGGATCAGAAGACAAAAAAAGAAAACAAAAACAATGAATTTCCCCCCAAAACCACCCTAAACTCACCTGATCTTCTTCAAAACCACAATCCACTCCCATTTACCTTAACGACCTACGAGAACCCAACAAAACCCAACGGAGACACCAAAACAAGTCAAAAACACAACAAACAAGAACGGGATAACCCCTAAAAATGAAAGAAAACCCCAAAAACAATAGATCCACCCAAAAACCACCCTAAACATACCTGATATTCTCCAAAACCCACAATTTACATTTTTCCACCATGATGACTACGGAAAACCCAACAAAACCCAACGGAGACCCCAAACCACCTCAAAAACACCCCAATAAAGAACAGGATCAACCCCAAAAACGAAAGACAACACCAAAAACCATAGATCCACCCCAAAACCACCCTAAACCTACCTGATGTTCTACAAAACACACAATTTACACTTTTCCAACATGATGACCAACAAGAACCCAACAAAACCCAAAGGAGATGCCAAAACACATCAAAAACACCCCCAAAAAGAACGGAATCACCCCCAAAACTGGAAGAATAACCCCCAAAACCATAGAACAACCCCAAAACCACCCCAAACCTACCTGATGTTCTCCAAATCCCACAGTTAACTCCCAACCACTATAAAACCCATTAGGAAATCAACGAAACGCAACGGAAACCCCAAAACACCTCAAAAACACCCCAAAAGTGAACCGGATTAGAAGAAAATACGTGATTTAACCCCCAAAAAACCCTTAAACCTACCTGATTTTCTCCTAAATGTACAATCCACTCCCAAACACCAGAAAACCCAATGGAAACCCAACAAAACCCAACGGAAACCCCAAATCACGTCAAAAACTCCCCAAAACATAACTAGACGTAAAAAAAAAAAAAAAAAAAAAGCCATGAATTTCTCCCCAAAACCACCCTAAACTCACCTGATCTTCTCCAAATCCCACATTTCACTCCTATTCACCATCATGACCAACAAGAACCCAACGAAACCCCATGAAGACCCCAAAACACCTCAAAAACACCCCAAAATCAATCCAGATCCTAAAAAAACGAAAAAAAAAGAAAAAAAAGAAAAAAAGAAAATGCCGTGATTTCACCCCAAAAATCCCTTAAACCTACCTGATGTTCTCCAAAACACACAATCCAGTCCTATTTAACATAATGACCAACAAGAACCCAACCAAACCCAACGGAAACCACAAAACACGTCAAAAACACCCCAAAAAAGAACGGGACCACCCCAAGAACAGAAGAAAACCCTAAAAAAAAAAAAAAAAAAAAAAAAAAAAACAGAAGAAATCCCCCCAAACCATAGATTCACTCCCCAAAAAAAACTTAAACTCACCTGATGTTCTCCAAAACCCATAATCTACCGTTTTCAACCATGATGACAAACGGGAACCCAACAAAACCAACGGAGACCACCAAACACCTCAAAAACTTCCCAAAAAAGAACAGGACCACCCCAAAGAAACAGAAGAAAACACCAAAAACCATGAATCTGCCTCAAAAGTCCCCCTAAACCTACCTGATTTTCTCCAAAACCCACAATTTACATTTTTCCACCATCATGACCAACAAGAACCCTCCTGAAACCCAACGGAGACCCCAAAAAACGTCAAAAACACCCCAAACAAGAACGGGATCACCCCCAAAACTGGAAGAAAATCCCCAAAAAGCATGGATCCAATCCCAAAACCACTCTAAACCTACCTGATGTTCTCCAAATCCCAAAGTCCACTCCCTACCACCATAAAACCCATTAGGAACTCAACGCAATGCAATGGAAACCCCAAAACACGTCAAAAACTCCCCAAAAGCGAACTGGATCAGAAGAAAATACGTGATTTAACACCAAAAAAAACCCCTTAAACCTACTTGATGTTCTCCTAAATGTACAATCCACTCCCAACCACCATAAAACCCATTAGGAACTCAACGAAACGCAACGGAAACCCCAAAACACGTCAAATACACCCCAACAAAGAACTGGATCAGAAGAAAAAACACCAAAAAGTATGAATTTCCCCCCCAAACCACCCTAAACTCACCTGATCTTCTTCAAAACCCACAATCCACTCCCATTTAACTTAACGACCAACGGAGACTCAACCAAACCCAACGGAGACCACAAAACACGTCAAAAACAACCCAAAAAAGAACAGGATAACCCCCCAAAAAAAGAAGAAAAGCCAAATACCATGAATCCACCCCAAAAGTCTCCCTAAACCTACCTGAAGTTCTTCAAAACCCACAATTTACCATTTTCCACCATGATGCCAACGGAAAACCCAATGAAACCCAACGGAGACACCAAAAGATGTCAAAAACACCCCAAACAAGAACGGAATCACCCCCAAAACTAGATGAAAATCCCCAAAGAGCACGGATCCAATCCCAAACCACCCTAAACCTACCTGGTGTTCTCCAAAACCGACAATTTACCCTTTTCCACCATGATGACCATGGAAAACCCAACGAACCCGACGGAGAAACCAAAACACGTCTAAAAAAAAGAACAAAAAAAAAAAAGGGATCACCCCCAATATTGGAAGAAAATCCCTCAAATTCATAGATCCACACCAAAACCACCCTAAACCTACCCGATGTTCTCCAAAACACACAATTTAAAATTTTCCACAATAATGACCACGGAAAACCCAACGAAACCCAACGGAGACCTGAAAACACGTCAAAAACACCCCAAACAAGAATGGAATCACCCCCAAAACTAGAAGGAAATCCCCAAAAACCAAGGAACCAATTCCAAAACCACCCTAAACCTACCTGATGTTCTCCAAATCCCAAAGTCCACTCCCAACCACCATAAAACCCATTAGGAACTCAACAAAACTCAACAGAAACGCCAAAACACCTCAAAAACACCCCAAAAGCGAACCGGATCAGAAGAAAATACGTGATATAAACCCCCCAAAAAAACCTTAAACCTACCTGATGTTCTCCTAAACGTACAATCCTCTCCCAAACACTATAAAACCCATTAGGAACTCAACGAAAAACAACGGAAACCCCAAACACCTCAAAAACGTCCGAAAAAATAACAGGACAACACCAAAAAACAGAAGAAAACAACAAAAAACATGACTCTGCCCCAAAAGTCCTCCTAAAACTACGTGATGTCCTCCAAAACCCTCAATTTACACTTTTCCACCATGATGACCAACAAGAACCCTCCTGAAACCCAAGGGAGACCCCAAAACACATCAAAAACACCCCGAAAAAGAACGGGATCGCCCCCAAAAAAACAGAAGAAAATGCCAAATGCCATAGATCGTCCCCAAAACCACCCTAAACCTACCTGATGTTCTCCAAAACCCACAATTTACCCTTTTTCATCATGATTACCACGGAAAACCCCACGAAACCCAACGGAAACCTCAAAACACCTCAAAAACACCCCAAAAAAGAACTGGATCACACCCAAAACTGGAAGAAAATCCCCCAAAACAATTGATCCACCCCAAAACCACCCTAAACCTACCTGATGTTCTCCACATCCCACAGTTAACTCCCAACCACCACAAAACCCATTAGGAACTAAACAAAACGCAACGGAAACGCCAAAAAACGTTAAAAACACCCTAAAAATAAACTGGATCAGAAGACAAAAAAAGAAAACAAAAACAATGAATTTCCCCCCAAAACCACCCTAAACTCACCTGATCTTCTTCAAAACCACAATCCACTCCCATTTACCTTAACGACCTACGAGAACCCAACAAAACCCAACGGAGACACCAAAACAAGTCAAAAACACAACAAACAAGAACGGGATAACCCCTAAAAATGAAAGAAAACCCCAAAAACAATAGATCCACCCAAAAACCACCCTAAACATACCTGATATTCTCCAAAACCCACAATTTACATTTTTCCACCATGATGACTACGGAAAACCCAACAAAACCCAACGGAGACCCCAAACCACCTCAAAAACACCCCAATAAAGAACAGGATCAACCCCAAAAACGAAAGACAACACCAAAAACCATAGATCCACCCCAAAACCACCCTAACCTACCTGATGTTCTACAAAACACACAATTTACACTTTTCCAACATGATGACCAACAAGAACCCAACAAAACCCAAAGGAGATGCCAAAACACATCAAAAACACCCCCAAAAAGAACGGAATCACCCCCAAAACTGGAAGAATAACCCCCAAAACCATAGAACAACCCCAAAACCACCCCAAACCTACCTGATGTTCTCCAAATCCCACAGTTAACTCCCAACCACTATAAAACCCATTAGGAAATCAACGAAACGCAACGGAAACCCCAAAACACCTCAAAAACACCCCAAAAGTGAACCGGATTAGAAGAAAATACGTGATTTAACCCCCAAAAAACCCTTAAACCTACCTGATTTTCTCCTAAATGTACAATCCACTCCCAAACACCAGAAAACCCAATGGAAACCCAACAAAACCCAACGGAAACCCCAAATCACGTCAAAAACTCCCCAAAACATAACTAGACGTAAAAAAAAAAAAAAAAAAAAAAGCCATGAATTTCTCCCCAAAACCACCCTAAACTCACCTGATCTTCTCCAAATCCCACATTTCACTCCTATTCACCATCATGACCAACAAGAACCCAACGAAACCCCATGAAGACCCCAAAACACCTCAAAAACACCCCAAAATCAACCCAGATCCTAAAAAAACGAAAAAAAAAGAAAAAAAAGAAAAAAAGAAAATGCCGTGATTTCACCCCAAAAATCCCTTAAACCTACCTGATGTTCTCCAAAACACACAATCCAGTCCTATTTAACATAATGACCAACAAGAACCCAACCAAACCCAACGGAAACCACAAAACACGTCAAAAACACCCCCAAAAAAGAACGGGACCACCCCAAGAACAGAAGAAAACCCTAAAAAAAAAAAAAAAAAAAAAAAAAAACAGAAGAAATCCCCCCAAACCATAGATTCACTCCCCAAAAAAAACTTAAACTCACCTGATGTTCTCCAAAACCCATAATCTACCGTTTTCAACCATGATGACAAACGGGAACCCAACAAAACCAACGGAGACCACCAAACACCTCAAAAACTTCCCAAAAAAGAACAGGACCACCCCAAAGAAACAGAAGAAAACACCAAAAACCATGAATCTGCCTCAAAAGTCCCCCTAAACCTACCTGATTTTCTCCAAAACCCACAATTTACATTTTTCCACCATCATGACCAACAAGAACCCTCCTGAAACCCAACGGAGACCCCAAAAAACGTCAAAAACACCCCAAACAAGAACGGGATCACCCCCAAAACTGGAAGAAAATCCCCAAAAAGCATGGATCCAATCCCAAAACCACTCTAAACCTACCTGATGTTCTCCAAATCCCAAAGTCCACTCCCTACCACCATAAAACCCATTAGGAACTCAACGCAATGCAATGGAAACCCCAAAACACGTCAAAAACTCCCCAAAAGCGAACTGGATCAGAAGAAAATACGTGATTTAACACCAAAAAAAAACCCTTAAACCTACTTGATGTTCTCCTAAATGTACAATCCACTCCCAACCACCATAAAACCCATTAGGAACTCAACGAAACGCAACGGAAACCCCAAAACACGTCAAAAACACCCCAACAAAGAACTGGATCAGAAGAAAAAACACCAAAAAGTATGAATTTCCCCCCCAAACCACCCTAAACTCACCTGATCTTCTTCAAAACCCACAATCCACTCCCATTTAACTTAACGACCAACGGAGACTCAACCAAACCCAACGGAGACCACAAAACACGTCAAAAACAACCCAAAAAAGAACAGGATAACCCCCCAAAAAAAGAAGAAAAGCCCAAATACCATGAATCCACCCCAAAAGTCTCCCTAAACCTACCTGAAGTTCTTCAAAACCCACAATTTACCATTTTCCACCATGATGCCAACGGAAACCCAATGAAACCCAACGGAGACACCAAAAGATGTCAAAAACACCCCAAACAAGAACGGAATCACCCCCAAAACTAGATGAAAATCCCCAAAGAGCACGGATCCAATCCCCAAACCACCCTAACCTACCTGGTGTTCTCCAAAACCGACAATTTACCCTTTTCCACCATGATGACCATGGAAAACCCAACGAAACCCGACGGAGAAACCAAAACACGTCTAAAAAAAAGAACAAAAAAAAAAAGGGATCACCCCCAATATTGGAAGAAAATCCCTCAAATTCATAGATCCACACCAAAACCACCCTAAACCTACCCGATGTTCTCCAAAACACACAATTTAAAATTTTCCACAATAATGACCACGGAAAACCCAACGAAACCCAACGGAGACCTGAAAACACGTCAAAAACACCCCAAACAAGAATGGAATCACCCCCAAAACTAGAAGGAAATCCCCCAAAACCAAGGAACCAATTCCAAAACCACCCTAAACCTACCTGATGTTCTCCAAATCCCAAAGTCCACTCCCAACCACCATAAAACCCATTAGGAACTCAACAAAACTCAACAGAAACGCCAAAACACCTCAAAAACACCCCAAAAGCGAACCGGATCAGAAGAAAATACGTGATATAAACCCCCCAAAAAAACCTTAAACCTACCTGATGTTCTCCTAAACGTACAATCCTCTCCCAAACACTATAAAACCCATTAGGAACTCAACGAAAAACAACGGAAACCCCAAACACCTCAAAAACGTCCGAAAAAATAACAGGACAACACCAAAAAACAGAAGAAAACAACAAAAAACATGACTCTGCCCCAAAAGTCCTCCTAAAACTACGTGATGTCCTCCAAAACCCTCAATTTACACTTTTCCACCATGATGACCAACAAGAACCCTCCTGAAACCCAAGGGAGACCCCAAAACACATCAAAAACACCCCGAAAAAGAACGGGATCGCCCCCAAAAAAACAGAAGAAAATGCCAAATGCCATAGATCGTCCCCAAAACCACCCTAAACCTACCTGATGTTCTCCAAAACCCACAATTTACCCTTTTTCATCATGATTACCACGGAAAACCCCACGAAACCCAACGGAAACCTCAAAACACCTCAAAAACACCCCAAAAAAGAACTGGATCACACCCAAAACTGGAAGAAAATCCCCCAAAACAATTGATCCACCCCAAAACCACCCTAAACCTACCTGATGTTCTCCACATCCCACAGTTAACTCCCAACCACCACAAAACCCATTAGGAACTAAACAAAACGCAACGGAAACGCCAAAAAACGTTAAAAACACCCTAAAAATAAACTGGATCAGAAGACAAAAAAAGAAAACAAAAACAATGAATTTCCCCCCAAAACCACCCTAAACTCACCTGATCTTCTTCAAAACCACAATCCACTCCCATTTACCTTAACGACCTACGAGAACCCAACAAAACCCAACGGAGACACCAAAACAAGTCAAAAACACAACAAACAAGAACGGGATAACCCCTAAAAATGAAAGAAAACCCCAAAAACAATAGATCCACCCAAAAACCACCCTAAACATACCTGATATTCTCCAAAACCCACAATTTACATTTTTCCACCATGATGACTACGGAAAACCCAACAAAACCCAACGGAGACCCCAAACCACCTCAAAAACACCCCAATAAAGAACAGGATCAACCCCAAAAACGAAAGACAACACCAAAAACCATAGATCCACCCCAAAACCACCCTAAACCTACCTGATGTTCTACAAAACACACAATTTACACTTTTCCAACATGATGACCAACAAGAACCCAACAAAACCCAAAGGAGATGCCAAAACACATCAAAAACACCCCCAAAAAGAACGGAATCACCCCCAAAACTGGAAGAATAACCCCCAAAACCATAGAACAACCCCAAAACCACCCCAAACCTACCTGATGTTCTCCAAATCCCACAGTTAACTCCCAACCACCATAAAACCCATTAGGAAATCAACGAAACGCAACGGAAACCCCAAAACACGTCAAAAACTCCCCAAAAGCGAACTTGATCAGAAGAAAATACGTGATTTAACACCAAAAAAAAACCCTTAAACCTACTTGATGTTCTCCTAAATGTACAATCCACTCCCAACCACCATAAAACCCATTAGGAACTCAACGAAACGCAACGGAAACCCCAAAACACGTCAAAAACACCCCAACAAAGAACTGGATCAGAAGAAAAAACACCAAAAAGTATGAATTTCCCCCCAAAACCACCCTAAACTCACCTGATCTTCTTCAAAACCCACAATCCACTCCCATTTACCTTAACGACCAACGAGAACCCAACTTAAACCAACGGAGACCCCAAAACTCGTCAAAAACAAAACAAAAAAGAACAGCATCACCCAAAAAAAACAGAAGAAAAGCCCAAATACCATGAATCCACCCCAAAAGGCTCCCTAAACCTACCTGAAGTTCTTCAAAACCCACAATTTACCATTTTCCACCATGATGCCAACGGAAAAACCAATGAAACCCAACGGAGACCCCAAAAGATGTCAAAAACACCCCAAACAAGAACGGAATCACCCCCAAAACTGGAAGAAAATCCCCAAAGAGCACGGATCCAATCCCCAAACCACCCTAAACCTACCTGGTGTTCTCCAAAACCCACAATTTACCCTTTTCCACCATGATGACCATGGAAAACCCAACGAAACCCGACGGAGAAACCAAAACCCGTCTAAAAAAAGAACAAAAAAGAAAGGGATCACCCCCAAAATTGGAAGAAAAACCCTCAAAATCATAGATCCACACCAAAACCACCCTAAACCTACCCGATGTTCTCCAAAACACACAATTTAAAATTTTCCACAATAATGACCACGGAAAACCCAACGAAACCCAACAGAGACCCCAAAACACGTCAAAAACACCCCAAACAAGAACGGAATCACCCCCAAAACTGGAAGAAAATCCCCAAAAACCAAGGAACCAATTCCAAAACCACCCTAAACCTACCTGATGTTCTCCAAATCCCAAAGTCCACTCCCAACCACCATAAAACCCATTAGGAACTCAACAAAACGCAACGGAAACAACAAAACACCTCAAAAAAAAAAAACAAAAGCGAACCGGATCAGAAGAAAATACGTGATATAAACCCCCCAAAAAAACCTTAAACCTACCTGATGTTCTCCTAAAAGTACAATCCTCTCCCAAACACTATAAAACCCATTAGGAACTCAACGAAAAACAACGGAAACCCCAAACACCTCAAAAACGTCCGAAAAAATAACAGGACAACACCAAAAAAGAGAAGAAAACAACAAAAAACATGACTCTGCCCCAAAAGTCCTCCTAAAACTACGTGATGTCCTCCAAAACCCTCAATTTACACTTTTCCACCATGATGACCAACAAGAACCCAACTAAAACCCAACGGAGAACCCAAAACACGTAAAAAGCACCCCAAACAAGAACGGGATCTGCCCCAAAATGGAACTAAAATCCCCAAAAAGCACTGATCCAATCCCAAAACCAACGAAAACCTACCTGATGTTCTCCAAATCTTAAAGTCCACTCCCAACCAACATAAAACCCATTAGGAACTCAATGAAACTCAACGGAAACCCCAAAACACCTCAAAAACACCCCAAAAAAAGAACAGGATCAGAAGAAAAAAAAAAAAAAACAAAACTATGAATTTCCCCCCAAAACCACCCTAAACTCACCTGATCTTCTTCAAAACCCACAATCCACTCCCATTTACCTTAACGACCAACGAAAACCAAACAAAACCCAACGGAGACACAAAAACACGTCAAAAACAACGCAAAAAAGAACAGGATCACCCCCAAAAAACAGAAGAAAAGCCCAAAAAACATGAATCCGATGCAAAAGTCTCCCTAAACCTACCTGAAGTTCTTCAAAACCCACAATTTACACTTTTCCACCATGATGCCAATAGAAAACCCAACGAAACCCAACAGAGACCCCAAAACACATCAAAAACACCCCAAAAAACATATGGATCAGAAGAAAAAACAGAAGAAAACCCCAAAACCCATGAATCTGCCTCAAAAGTCCCCATAAACCTACCTGATGATCTCCAAAACACACAATTTACACTTTTCCACCATGATGACCAAGGAAAACCCAACGAAACCTGACGGTGAAACCAAAACAAGTCAAAAAAAAGAACAAAAAAGAAAGGGATCACCCCCAAAATTGGAAGAAAAACCCTCAAAATCATAGATCCACACCAAAACCACCCTAAACCTACCCGATGTTCTCCAATACCCGCAATTTAAAATTTTCCACCATAATGACCACGGAAAACCCAACGAAACCCAACGGAGACCCCAAAACACGTCAAAAACACCCCAAACAAGAATGGAATCACCCCCAAAACTAGAAGAAAATCCCAAAAAAACAAGGAACCAATTCCAAAACCACCCTAAACCTACCTGATGTTCTCCAAATCCCAAAGTCCACTCCCAACCACCATAAAACCCATTAGGAACTCAACAAAACGCAACGGAAACCACAAAACACCTCAAAAAATACCCAAAAGCGAACCGGATCAGAAGAAAATACGTGATTAACCCCCCAAAAAAACCCTTAATCCTACCTGATGTTCTCCTAAATGTACAATCCACTCCCAACCCCTATAAAGCCCATTAGGAACCCAACGAAACCCATCGGGGACCCCAAAACAAGTCAAAAGAAAACAAAACAAGAACGGGATAACCCCTAAAAACGAAAGAATACCCCAAAAGCCATAGATCCACACCAAAAGTCCCCCTAAACCTACTTGATGTTCCCCAAAACCCACAATTTACCCTTTTCCACCATGATGACCAACATGAACCAAACGAAAACCCAAAGGAGACCGAAAAACACGTCAAAAACACCCCAAAAAAGAACGGGATCAACCCCAAAACCGAAAGAAAAACCTAAAAGCCATTGATCCAACACAAAAGTCCCCCTAAACCTACCTGATGTTCTCCAAAACCCACAATTTAAAATTTTCCACTATAATGACCACAGAAAACCCAACGAAACCCAACAGAGACCAAAAAACAAGTCAAAAAAAAACACAAAACAAAACAAGAACGGGATAACAACTAAAAACAAAAGAATACCCCAAAAGCCATAGATCCACACCAAAAGTCCCCCTAAACCTACCTGATGTTTCCCAAAACCCACATTTTACCCTTTTCCACCATGATGACCAACATGAACCAAACGAAAACCCAAAGGAGACCGAAAAACACGTCAAAAACACCCAAAAAAAGAACGGGATCAACGCCAAAACCGAAAGAAAAACCTAAAAGCCATTGATCCAACACAAAAGTCCCCCTAAACCTACCTGATGTTCTCCAAAACCCACAATTTACACTTTTTCACCATGATGACCAAAGAGAACCCAACAAAACCCAACGGAGACACAAAAACACGTCAAAAACAACCCAAAAATGAATAGGATCACCCCCCAAAAAAACAGAAGAAAACCCCAAAAACCATGAATCTGCCCCAAAAGTCCCCATAAACCTACCTGATGTTCTCCAAAACCCACAATTTACACTTTTCCCCTATGATGACCATGGAAAACCCAACGAAACCCAACGGAGACCCCAAAACACGTCAAAAACACCCCAAAAAACATATGGATCAGAAGAAAAACAGAAGAAAACCCCAAAACCCATGAATCTGCCCCAAAAGTCCCCATAAACCTACCTGATGATCTCCAAAACACACAATTTACACTTTTCCACCATGATGACCATGGAAAACCCAACGAAACCTGACGGTGAAACCAAAACAAGTCAAAAAAAAGAACAAAAAAGAAAGGGATCACCCCCAAAATTGGAAGAAAAACCCTCAAAATCATAGATCCACACCAAAACCACCCTAAACCTACCCGATGTTCTCCAAAACACACAATTTAAAATTTTCCACCATAATGACCACGCAAAACCCAACGAAACCCAACGGAGACCCCAAAACACGTCAAAAACAACCCCAAACAATAACAGAATCACCCCCAAAACTGGAAGAAAATCCCCAAAAACCAAGGAACCAATTCCAAAACCACCCTAAACCTACCTGATGTTCTCCAAATCCCAAAGTCCACTCCCAACCACCATAAAACCCATTAGGAACTCAACAAAACGCAACGGAAACCACAAAACACCTCAAAAAATACCCAAAAGCGAACCGGATCAGAAAAAAATACGTGATTAACCCCCCAAAAAACCCCTTAATCCTACCTGATGTTCTCCTAAATGTACAATCCACTCCCAACCCCTATAAAGCCCATTAGGAACCCAACGAAACCCATCGGGGACCCCAAAACAAGTCAAAAGAAAACAAAACAAGAACGGGATAACCCCTAAAAACGAAAGAATACCCCAAAAGCCATAGATCCACACCAAAAGTCCCCCTAAACCTACCTGATGTTCCCCAAAACCCACAATTTACCCTTTTCCAACATGATGACCAACATGAACCAAACGAAAACCCAAAGGAGACCACAAAACACGTCAAAAACACCCCAAAAAAGAACGGGATCAACCCCAAAACCGAAAGAAAAACCTAAAAGCCATTGATCCAACACAAAAGTCCCCCTAAACTTACCTGATGTTCTCCAAAACCCACAATTTACACTTTTTCACCATGATGACCAATGAGAACCCAACAAAACCCAACGGAGACCCCATAACACGCCAGAAACACCCCAAAAAAGAACAGGATCACCCCAAAAAAACAGAAGAAGAGCCCAAATACCATGAATCCACCCCAAAAGTCCCCATAAACCTACCTGAAGTTATCCAAAACCCACAATTTACACTTTTCCACCATGATGCCAAAGGAAAACCCAACAAAACCCAACGGAGACCCAAAAAAACGTCAAAAACACCCCAAACAAGAAAGGAATCACCCCCAAAACTGGAAGGAAATCCCCAAAAACCAAGGATCCAATTCCAAAACCACCCTAAACCTACCTGATGTTCTCCAAATCCCAAAGTCCACTCCCAACCACCATAAAACACATTAGGAACTCAACGAAACGCAACGGAAACCCCAAAACACGTCAAAAACACCCCAAACAAGAACGGGATCACCCCCAAAAAAGAAAGAAAACCCCAAAAGACATTGATCCACCCCAAAAGTCCCCCTAAACCTACCTGAAGTTCTCCAAAACCCACAATTTAACCTTTTCCACAATGATGACCAACAAGAACCCAACGAAACCCAACAGAGACCCCAAAACAAGTCAAAAACACGCAAAGCAAGAACGGGATAACACCCAAAAAAGAAATAAAACCCCAAAAAATATAGATCCACCCCAAAACCACCCTAAACCTACCTGATGTTCTCCAAAACCCACAATTTAACCTTTTCCACAATGATGACCATGGAAAACCTACGAAACACAACGGAGACCCCAAAACACCTCAAAAACACCCCAAAAAAGAACGGGATCACCTCAAAAAAGAAAGAAAATGACAAAAACCATAGATCCACCCCAAAACCACACTAAACCTACCTGATGTTCTCCAAAACCCAAAATTTAACATTTTCAACAATGATGACCACGGAAAACAAACGAAACACAAGGCAGACAAAAAAAAGGCCAAAAGCACCCCAAACAAGAACGGGATCACCACCAAAACTGGAAGAAAATCCCCCAAAATCATAGATCCACCCAAAACCACCCTAAACCTACCTGATGTTCTCCAAAACCCACAATTTAAACTTTTCCACCATTATGACCTACGAAACCCAACAAAACCCAACGGAGACACAAAAACACGTCAAAAACAACCCAAAAATGAATAGGATCACCCCCAAAAAAACAGAAGAAAACCCCAAAAACCATGAATCTGCCCCCAAAGTCCCCCTAAACCTACCTGATGTTCTCCAAAACCCACAATTTACACTTTTCCACTATGATGACCATGGAAAACCCAACGAAACCCAACGGAGACCCCAAAACACATCAAAAACACCCCAAAAAACATATGGATCAGAAGAAAAAACAGAAGAAAACCCCAAAACCCATGAATCTGCCTCAAAAGTCCCCATAAACCTACCTGATGATCTCCAAAACACACAATTTACACTTTTCCACCATGATGACCAAGGAAAACCCAACGAAACCTGACGGTGAAACCAAAACAAGTCAAAAAAAAGAACAAAAAAGAAAGGGATCACCCCCAAAATTGGAAGAAAAACCCTCAAAATCATAGATCCACACCAAAACCACCCTAAACCTACCCGATGTTCTCCAATACCCGCAATTTAAAATTTTCCACCATAATGACCACGGAAAACCCAACGAAACCCAACGGAGACCCCAAAACACGTCAAAAACACCCCAAACAAGAATGGAATCACCCCCAAAACTAGAAGAAAATCCCAAAAAAACAAGGAACCAATTCCAAAACCACCCTAAACCTACCTGATGTTCTCCAAATCCCAAAGTCCACTCCCAACCACCATAAAACCCATTAGGAACTCAACAAAACGCAACGGAAACCACAAAACACCTCAAAAAATACCCAAAAGCGAACCGGATCAGAAGAAAATACGTGATTAACCCCCCAAAAAAACCCTTAATCCTACCTGATGTTCTCCTAAATGTACAATCCACTCCCAACCCCTATAAAGCCCATTAGGAACCCAACGAAACCCATCGGGGACCCCAAAACAAGTCAAAAGAAAACAAAACAAGAACGGGATAACCCCTAAAAACGAAAGAATACCCCAAAAGCCATAGATCCACACCAAAAGTCCCCCTAAACCTACTTGATGTTCCCCAAAACCCACAATTTACCCTTTTCCACCATGATGACCAACATGAACCAAACGAAAACCCAAAGGAGACCACAAAACACGTCAAAAACACCCCAAAAAAGAACGGGATCAACCCCAAAACCGAAAGAAAAACCTAAAAGCCATTGATCCAACACAAAAGTCCCCCTAAACCTACCTGATGTTCTCCAAAACCCACAATTTAAAATTTTCCACTATAATGACCACAGAAAACCCAACGAAACCCAACAGAGACCAAAAAACAAGTCAAAAAAAAAAACAAAACAAAACAAGAACGGGATAACAACTAAAAACAAAAGAATACCCCAAAAGCCATAGATCCACACCAAAAGTCCCCCTAAACCTACCTGATGTTTCCCAAAACCCACATTTTACCCTTTTCCACCATGATGACCAACATGAACCAAACGAAAACCCAAAGGAGACCGAAAAACACGTCAAAAACACCCAAAAAAAGAACGGGATCAACCCCAAAACCGAAAGAAAAACCTAAAAGCCATTGATCCAACACAAAAGTCCCCCTAAACCTACCTGATGTTCTCCAAAACCCACAATTTACACTTTTTCACCATGATGACCAAAGAGAACCCAACAAAACCCAACGGAGACACAAAAACACGTCAAAAACAACCCAAAAATGAATAGGATCACCCCCCAAAAAAACAGAAGAAAACCCCAAAAACCATGAATCTGCCCCAAAAGTCCCCATAAACCTACCTGATGTTCTCCAAAACCCACAATTTACACTTTTCCACTATGATGACCATGGAAAACCCAACGAAACCCAACGGAGACCCCAAAACACGTCAAAAACACCCCAAAAAACATATGGATCAGAAGAAAAAACAGAAGAAAACCCCAAAACCCATGAATCTGCCCCAAAAGTCCCCATAAACCTACCTGATGATCTCCAAAACACACAATTTACACTTTTCCACCATGATGACCATGGAAAACCCAACGAAACCTGACGGTGAAACCAAAACAAGTCAAAAAAAAGAACAAAAAAGAAAGGGATCACCCCCAAAATTGGAAGAAAAACCCTCAAAATCATAGATCCACACCAAAACCACCCTAAACCTACCCGATGTTCTCCAAAACACACAATTTAAAATTTTCCACCATAATGACCACGCAAAACCCAACGAAACCCAACGGAGACCCCAAAACACGTCAAAAACAACCCCAAACAATAACAGAATCACCCCCAAAACTGGAAGAAAATCCCCAAAAACCAAGGAACCAATTCCAAAACCACCCTAAACCTACCTGATGTTCTCCAAATCCCAAAGTCCACTCCCAACCACCATAAAACCCATTAGGAACTCAACAAAACGCAACGGAAACCACAAAACACCTCAAAAAATACCCAAAAGCGAACCGGATCAGAAAAAAATACGTGATTAACCCCCCAAAAAACCCCTTAATCCTACCTGATGTTCTCCTAAATGTACAATCCACTCCCAACCCCTATAAAGCCCATTAGGAACCCAACGAAACCCATCGGGGACCCCAAAACAAGTCAAAAGAAAACAAAACAAGAACGGGATAACCCCTAAAAACGAAAGAATACCCCAAAAGCCATAGATCCACACCAAAAGTCCCCCTAAACCTACTTGATGTTCCCCAAAACCCACAATTTACCCTTTTCCACCATGATGACCAACATGAACCAAACGAAAACCCAAAGGAGACCACAAAACACGTCAAAAACACCCAAAAAAAGAACGGGATCAACCCCAAAACCGAAAGAAAAACCTAAAAGCCATTGATCCAACACAAAAGTCCCCCTAAACTTACCTGATGTTCTCCAAAACCCACAATTTACACTTTTTCACCATGATGACCAATGAGAACCCAACAAAACCCAACGGAGACCCCATAACACGCCAGAAACACCCCAAAAAAGAACAGGATCACCCCAAAAAAACAGAAGAAGAGCCCAAATACCATGAATCCACCCCAAAAGTCCCCATAAACCTACCTGAAGTTATCCAAAACCCACAATTTACACTTTTCCACCATGATGACCATGGAAAACCCAACGAAACCCAACGGAGACCCAAAAACACGTCAAAAACACCCCAAACAAGAAAGGAATCACCCCCAAAACTGGAAGGAAATCCCCAAAAACCAAGGATCCAATTCCAAAACCACCCTAAACCTACCTGATGTTCTCCAAATCCCAAAGTCCACTCCCAACCACCATAAAACCCATTAGGAACTCAACGAAACGCAACGGAAACCCCAAAACACGTCAAAAACACCCCAAACAAGAACGGGATCACCCCCAAAACAGAAAGAAAACCCCAAAAGACATTGATCCACCCCAAAAGTCCCCCTAAACCTACCTGAAGTTCTCCAAAACCCACAATTTAACCTTTTCCACAATGATGACCAACAAGAACCCAACGAAACCCAACAGAGACCCCAAAACAAGTCAAAAACACGCAAAGCAAGAACGGGATAACACCCAAAAAAGAAATAAAACCCCAAAAAATATAGATCCACCCCAAAACCACCCTAAACCTACCTGATGTTCTCCAAAACCCACAATTTAACCTTTTCCACAATGATGACCATGGAAAACCTACGAAACACAACGGAGACCCCAAAACACCTCAAAAACACCCCAAAAAAGAACGGGATCACCTCAAAAAAGAAAGAAAATGACAAAAACCATAGATCCACCCCAAAACCACACTAAACCTACCTGATGTTCTCCAAAACCCAAAATTTAACATTTTCAACAATGATGACCACGGAAAACAAACGAAACACAAGGCAGACAAAAAAAAGGCCAAAAGCACCCCAAACAAGAACGGGATCACCACCAAAACTGGAAGAAAATCCCCCAAAATCATAGATCCACCCAAAACCACCCTAAACCTACCTGATGTTCTCCAAAACCCACAATTTAAACTTTTCCACCATTATGACCTACAAAACCCAACAAAACCCAACGGAGACACAAAAACACGTCAAAAACAACCCAAAAATGAATAGGATCACCCCCAAAAAAACAGAAGAAAACCCCAAAACCCATGAATCTGCCCCCAAAGTCCCCCTAAACCTACCTGATGTTCTCCAAAACCCACAATTTACACTTTTCCACTATGATGACCATGGAAAACCCAACGAAACCCAACGGAGACCCCAAAACACATCAAAAACACCCCAAAAAACATATGGATCAGAAGAAAAAACAGAAGAAAACCCCAAAACCCATGAATCTGCCCCAAAAGTCCCCATAAACCTACCTGATGATCTCCAAAACACACAATTTACACTTTTCCACCATGATGACCATGGAAAACCCAACGAAACCTGACGGTGAAACCAAAACAAGTCAAAAAAAAGAACAAAAAAGAAAGGGATCACCCCCAAAATTGGAAGAAAAACCCTCAAAATCATAGATCCACACCAAAACCACCCTAAACCTACCTGATGTTCTCCAATACCCACAATTTAAAATTTTCCACCATAATGACCACGGAAAACCCAACGAAACCCAACGGAGACCCGAAAACACGTCAAAAACACCCCAAACAAGAACGGAATCACCACCAAAACTGGAAGAAAATCCCCAAAAACGAAGGAACCAATTCCAAAACCACCCTAAACCTACCTGATGTTCTCCAAAACCCACAATTTACACTTTTTCAACATGATGACCAATGAGAACCCAACAAAACCCAACGGAGACCCCATAACACGCCAGAAACACCCCAAAAAAGAACAGGATCACCCCAAAAAAACAGAAGAAGAGCCCAAATACCATGAATCCACCCCAAAAGTCCCCATAAACCTACCTGAAGTTATCCAAAACCCACAATTTACACTTTTCCACCATGATGCCAACGGAAAACCCAACGAAACCCAACAGAGACCAAAAAACAAGTCAAAAAAAAAAAAAAAAACAAAACAATAACGGGATAACAACTAAAAACGAAAGAATACCCCAAAAGCCATAGATCCACACCAAAAGTCCCCCTAAACCTACCTGATGTTCCCCAAAACCCACAATTTACCCTTTTCCACCATGATGACCAACATGAACCAAACGAAAACCCAAAGGAGACCACAAAACACGTCAAAAACACCCCAAAAAAGAACGGGATCAACCCCAAAACCGAAAGAAAAACCTAAAAGCCATTTATCCAACACAAAAGTCCCCCTAAACCTACCTGATGTTCTCCAAAACCCACAATTTACACTTTTTCACAATGATGACCATGGAAAACCCAACGAAACCCGACGGAGAAACCAAAACACGTCTAAAAAAAAGAACAAAAAAGAAAGAGATCACCCCCAATATTGGAAGAAAATCCCTCAAATTCATAGATCCACACCAAAACCACCCTAAACCTGCCCGATGTTCTACAAAACACACAATTTAAATTTTCCACAATAATGACCACGGAAAACCCAACGAAACCCAACAGAGACCCCAAAACACGTCAAAAACACCCCAAACAAGAACGGAATCACCCCCAAAACTGGAAGAAAATCCCCAAAAACCAAGGAACCAATTCCAAAACCACCCTAAACCTACCTGATGTTCTCCAAATCCCAAAGTCCACTCCCAACCACCATAAAACCCATTAGGAACTCAACAAAACGCAACGGAAACCACAAAACACCTCAAAGAATACCCAAAAGCGAACCGGATCAGAAGAAAATACGTGATTAACCCCCCAAAAAAACCCTTAAACCTACCTGATGTTCTCCTAAATGTACAATCCACTCCCAACCCCTATAAAGATTATTAGGAACCCAACGAAACCCATCGGGGACCCCAAAACAAGTCAAAAGAAAACAAAACAAGAACGGGATAACCCCTAAAAACGAAAGAATACCCCAAAAGCCATAGATCCACACCAAAAGTCCCCCTAAACCTACCTGATGTTCCCCAAAACCCACAATTTACCCTTTTCCACCATCATGACCAACATGAACCAAACGAAAACCCAAAGGAGACCACAAAACACGTCAAAAACACCCCAAAAAAGAACGGGATCAACCCCAAAACCGAAAGAAAAACCTAAAAGCCATTGATCCAACACAAAAGTCCCCCTAAACCTACCTGATGTTCTCCAAAACCCACAATTTACACTTTTTCACCATGATGACCAATGAGAACCCAACAAAACCCAACGGAGACCCCATAACACGCCAGAAACACCCCAAAAAAGAACAGGATCACCCCAAAAAAACAGAAGAAGAGCCCAAATACCATGAATCCACCCCAAAAGTCCCCATAAACCTACCTGAAGTTATCCAAAACCCACAATTTACACTTTTCCACCATGATGCCAAAGGAAAACCCAACAAAACCCAACGGAGACCCAAAAACACGTCAAAAACACCCCAAACAAGAACGGAATCACCCCCAAAACTGGAAGGAAATCCCCAAAAACCAAGGATCCAATTCCAAAACCACCCTAAACCTACCTGATGTTCTCCAAATCCCAAAGTCCACTCCCAACCACCATAAAACACATTAGGAACTCAACGAAATGCAACGGAAACCCCAAAACACGTCAAAAACACCCCAAACAAGAACGGGATCACCCCTAAAAAAGAAAGAAAACCCCAAAAGACATTGATCCACACCAAAAGTCCCCCTAAACCTACCTGAAGTTCTCCAAAACCCACAATTTACACTTTTCCAACATGATGACCAACAAGAACCCAACGAAACCCAACAGAGACCCCAAAACAAGTCAAAAACACGCAAAGCAAGAACGGGATAACACCCAAAAAAGAAATAAAACCCCAAAAAATATAGATCCACCCCAAAACCACCCTAAACCTACCTGATGTTCTCCAAAACCCACAATTTAACCTTTTCCACAATGATGACCATGGAAAACCTACGAAACACAACGGAGACCCCAAAACACCTCAAAAACACTCCAAAAAAGAACGGGATCACCTCAAAAAAGAAAGAAAATGACAAAAACCATAGATCCACCCCAAAACCACACTAAACCTACCTGATGTTCTCCAAAACCCAAAATTTAACATTTTCCACAATGATGACCACGGAAAACGAACGAAACACAAGGGAGACAAAAAAAAGGCCAAAAACACCCCAAACAAGAACGGGATCACCCCAAAACTGGAAGAAAATCCCCCAAAATCATAGATCCACCCAAAACCACCCTAAACCTACCTGATGTTCTCCAAAACCCACAATTTACACTTTTCCACCATTATGACCTACGAAACCCAACAAAACCCAACGGAGACACAAAAACACGTCAAAAACAACCCAAAAATGAATAGGATCACCCCCAAAAAAACAGAAGAAAACCCCAAAAACCATGAATCTGCCCCAAAAGTCCACCTAAACCTACCTGATGTTCTCCAAAACCCACAATTTACATTTTTCCACTATGATGACCATGGAAAACCCAACGAAACCCAACGGAGACCCCAAAACACATCAAAAACACCCCAAAAAACATATGGATCAGAAGAAAAAACAGAAGAAAACACCAAAACCCATGAATCTGCCCCAAAAGTCCCCATAAACCTACCTGATGATCTCCAAAACACACAATTTACACTTTTCCACCATGATGACCATGGAAAACCCAACGAAACCCAACGGAGACCCCAAAACACGTCAAAAACACCCCAAACAAGAACGGAATCACCCCCAAAACTGGAAGAAAATCCCCAAAAAACAAGGAACCAATTCCAAAACCACCCTAAACCTACCTGATGTTCTCCAAATCCCAAAGTCCACTCCCAACCACCATAAAACCCATTAGGAACTCAACAAAACGCAACGGAAACCACAAAACACCTCAAAAAATACCCAAAAGCGAACCGGATCAGAAGAAAATACGTGATGAACCCCCCAAAAAAAACCTTAATCCTACCTGATGTTCTCCTAAATGTACAATCCACTCCCAACCCCTATAAAGCCCATTAGGAACCCAACGAAACCCATCAGGGACCCCAAAACAAGTCAAAAGAAAACAAAACAAGAACGGGATAACCCCTAAAAACGAAAGAATACCCCAAAAGCCATAGATCCACACCAAAAGTCCCCCTAAACCTACCTGATGTTCCCCAAAACCCACAATTTACCCTTTTCCACCATCATGACCAACATGAACCAAACGAAAACCCAAAGGAGACCACAAAACACGTCAAAAACACCCCAAAAAAGAACGGGATCAACCCCAAAACCGAAAGAAAAACCTAAAAGCCATTGATCCAACACAAAAGTCCCCCTAAACCTACCTGATGTTCTCCAAAACCCACAATTTACACTTTTTCACCATGATGACCAATGAGAACCCAACAAAACCCAACGGAGACCCCATAACACGCCAGAAACACCCCAAAAAAGAACAGGATCACCCCAAAAAAACAGAAGAAGAGCCCAAATACCATGAATCCACCCCAAAAGTCCCCATAAACCTACCTGAAGTTATCCAAAACCCACAATTTACACTTTTCCACCATGATGCCAAAGGAAAACCCAACGAAACCCAACGGAGACCCAAAAACACGTCAAAAACACCCCAAACAAGAACGGAATCACCCCCAAAACTGGAAGGAAATCCCCAAAAACCAAGGATCCAATTCCAAAACCACCCTAAACCTACCTGATGTTCTCCAAATCCCAAAGTCCACTCCCAACCACCATAAAACACATTAGGAACTCAACGAAATGCAACGGAAACCCCAAAACACGTCAAAAACACCCCAAACAAGAACGGGATCACCCCTAAAAAAGAAAGAAAACCCCAAAAGACATTGATCCACCCCAAAAGTCCCCCTAAACCTACCTGAAGTTCTCCAAAACCCACAATTTACACTTTTCCAACATGATGACCAACAAGAACCCAACGAAACCCAACAGAGACCCCAAAACAAGTCAAAAACACGCAAAGCAAGAACGGGATAACACCCAAAAAAGAAATAAAACCCCAAAAAATATAGATCCACCCCAAAACCACCCTAAACCTACCTGATGTTCTCCAAAACCCACAATTTAACCTTTTCCACAATGATGACCATGGAAAACCTACGAAACACAACGGAGACCCCAAAACACCTCAAAAACACCCCAAAAAAGAACGGGATCACCTCAAAAAAGAAAGAAAATGACAAAAACCATAGATCCACCCCAAAACCACACTAAACCTACCTGATGTTCTCCAAAACCCAAAATTTAACATTTTCCACAATGATGACCACGGAAAACGAACGAAACACAAGGGAGACAAAAAAAAGGCCAAAAACACCCCAAACAAGAACGGGATCACCCCAAAACTGGAAGAAAATCCCCCAAAATCATAGATCCACCCAAAACCACCCTAAACCTACCTGATGTTCTCCAAAACCCACAATTTACACTTTTTCACCATGATGACCAATGAGAACCCAACAAAACCCAACGGAGACCCCATAACACGCCAGAAACACCCCAAAAAAGAACAGGATCACCCCAAAAAAACAGAAGAAGAGCCCAAATACCATGAATCCACCCCAAAAGTCCACCTAAACCTACCTGATGTTCTCCAAAACACACAATTTACACTTTTCCACTATGATGACCATGGAAAACCCAACGAAACCCAACGGAGACCCCAAAACACATCAAAAACACCCCAAAAAACATATGGATCAGAAGAAAAAACAGAAGAAAACCCCAAAACCCATGAATCTGCCTCAAAAGTCCCCATAAACCTACCTGATGATCTCCAAAACACACAATTTACACTTTTCCACCATGATGACCATGGAAAACCCAACGAAACCTGACGGTGAAAACAAAACAAGTCAAAAAAAAGAACAAAAAAGAAAGGGATCACCCCCAAAATTGGAAGAAAAATCCTCAAAATCATAGATCCACACCAAAACCACCCTAAACCTACCCGATGTTCTCCAAAACCCACAATTTAAAATTTTCCACCATAATGACCACGGAAAACCCAACGAAACCCAACGGAGACCCCAAAACACGTCAAAAACACCCCAAACAAGAACGGAATCACCCCCAAAACTGGAAGAAAATCCCCAAAAACCAAGGAACCAATTCCAAAACCACCTTAAACCTACCTGATGTTCTCCAAATCCCAAAGTCCACTCCCAACCACCATAAAACCCATTAGGAACTCAACAAAACGCAACGGAAACCACAAAACACCTCAAAAAATACCCAAAAGCGAACCGGATCAGAAGAAAATACGTGATTAACCCCCCCAAAAAAACCTTAATCCTACCTGATGTTCTCCTAAATGTACAATCCACTCCCAACCCCTATAAAGCCCATTAGGAACCCAACGAAACCCATCGGGGACCCCAAAACAAGTCAAAAGAAAACAAAACAAGAACGGGATAACCCCTAAAAACGAAAGAATACCCCAAAAGCCATAGATCCACACCAAAAGTCCCCCTAAACCTACCTGATGTTCCCCAAAACCCACAATTTACCCTTTTCCACCATGATGACCAACATGAACCAAACGAAAACCCAAAGGAGACCACAAAACACGTCAAAAACACCCCAAAAAAGAACGGGATCAACCCCAAAACCGAAAGAAAAACCTAAAAGCCATTGATCCAACACAAAAGTCCCCCTAAACCTACCTGATGTTCTCCAAAACCCACAATTTACACTTTTTCACCATGATGACCAATGAGAACCCAACAAAACCCAACGGAGACCCCATAACACGCCAGAAACACCCCAAAAAAGAACTGGATCACCCCAAAAAAACAGAAGAAGAGCCCAAATACCATGAATCCACCCCAAAAGTCCCCATAAAACTACCTGAAGTTATCCAAAACCCACAATTTACACTTTTCCACCATGATGCCAACGGAAGACCCAACGAAACCCAACGGAGAACCCAAAACACGTAAAAAAAAAAAAAAAAAAAAAAAAAAAATGAAAGAAAGAAAGGGATCACCCCCAAAATTGGAAGAAAATCCCTCAAAATCATAGATCCACCCCCAAACCACCCTAAACCTACCTGACGATCTCCAAAACCCACAATTTAAACTTTTCCACTATAATGACCACAGAAAACACAACGAAACCCAACAGAGAACAAAAAACAAGTCAAAAAAAAAAACAAAACAAGAACGGGATAACCCCTAAAAACGAAAGAATACCCCAAAAGCCATAGATCCACACCAAAAGTCCCCCTAAACCTACCTGATGTTCCCCAAAACCCACATTTTACCCTTTTCCACCATCATGACCAACATGAACCAAACGAAAACCCAAAGGAGACCACAAAACACGTCAAAAACACCCCAAAAAAGAACGGGATCACCTCCAAAACTGAAAGAAAATCCCCAAAAATCACGGATCCAATCCCAAAACCACCCTAAACCTACCTAACGTTCTCCAAAACACAAAATTTACACTTTTCCAACATGATGACAATGGAAAACCCAACGAAACACAACGGAGACCGCAAAACACGCCAGAAACACCCCAAAAAAAGAACAGGATCACCCCAAAAAAACAGAAGAAGAGCCCAAATACCATGAATCCACCCCAAAAGTCCCCCTAAACCTACCTGATGTTCTCCAAAACCCACAATTTACACTTTTTCACCATGATGACCAATGAGAACCCAACAAAACCCAACGGAGACCCCATAACATGCCAGAAACACCCCAAAAAAGAACAGGATAACCCCAAAAAAACAGAAGAAGAGCCCAAATACCATGAATCCACCCCAAAAGTCCCCATAAACCTACCTGAAGTTATCCAAAACCCACAATTTACACTTTTCCACCATGATGCCAAAGGAAAACCCAACAAAACCCAACGGAGACCCCAAAACACGTCAAAAACACCCCAAAAAACAAATAGATCAGAAGAAAAAAGAAGAAGAAAACCCCAAATACCATGAATCTTACCCAAAAGTCCCCATAAACCTACCTGATATTCTCAAAAACACACAATTTACACTTTTCCACAATGATGACCATGGAAAACCCAACGAAACCCAACGGAGACCCAAAAACACGTCAAAAACACCCCAAACAAGAACGGAATCACCCCCAAAACTGGAAGGAAATCCCCAAAAACCAAGGATCCAATTCCAAAACCACCCTAAACCTACCTGATGTTCTCCAAATCCCAAAGTCCACTCCCAACCACCATAAAACACATTAGGAACTCAACGAAACGCAACGTAAAACCCCAAAACACGTCAAAAACTCCCCAAACAAGAATGGGATCACCCCCAAAAAAGAAATAAAATCCCAAAAGACATTGATCCACCCCAAAAGTCCCCCTAAACCTACCTGAAGTTCTCCAAAACCCACAATTTACACTTTTCCAACATGATGACCAACAAGAACCCAACGAAACCCAACAGAGACCCCAAAACAAGTCAAAAACACGCAAAGCAAGAACGGGATAACACCCAAAAAAGAAATAAAACCCCCAAAAATATAGATCCACCCCAAAACCACCCTAGACCTACCTGATGTTCTCCAAAACCCACAATTTAACCTTTTCCACAATGATGACCATGGAAAACCTACGAAACACAACGGAGACCCCAAAACACCTCAAAAACACCCCAAAAAAGAACGGGATCACCTCAAAAAAGAAAGAAAATGACAAAAACCATAGATCCACCCCAAAACCACACTAAACCTACCTGATGTTCTCCAAAACCCAAAATTTAACATTTTCCACAATGATGACCACGGAAAACGAACGAAACACAAGGCAGACAAAAAAAAAGGCCAAAACCACCCCAAACAAGAACGGGATCACCCCAAAACTGGAAGAAAATCCCCCAAAATCATAGATCCACCCAAAACCACCCTAAACCTACCTGATGTTCTCCAAAACCCACAATTTACACTTTTCCACCATTATGACCTACGAAACCCAACAAAACCCAACGGAGACACAAAAACACGTCAAAAACTACCCAAAAATGAATAGGATCACCCCCAAAAAAACAGAAGAAAACCCCAAAAACCATGAATCCACCCCAAAAGTCCCCCTAAACCTACCTGATGTTCTCCAAAACCCACAATTTACACTTTTCCACTATGATGACCATGGAAAACCCAACGAAACCCAACGGAGACCCCAAAACACATCAAAAACACCCCAAAAAACATATGGATCAGAAGAAAAAACAGAAGAAAACCCCAAAACCCATGAATCTGCCCCAAAAGTCCCCATAAACCTACCTGATGATCTCCAAAACACACAATTTACACTTTTCCACCATGATGACCATGGAAAACCCAACGAAACCCAACGGAGACCCCAAAACACGTCAAAAACACCCCGAACAAGAACGGAATCACCCCCAAAACTGGAAGAAAATCCCCAAAAACCAAGGATCCAATTCCAAAACCACCCTAAACCTACCTGATGTTCTCCAAATCCCAAAGTCCACTCCCAACCACCATAAAACCCATTAGGAACTCAACAAAACGCAACGGAAACCACAAAACACCTCAAAAAATACCCAAAAGCGAACCGGATCAGAAGAAAATACGTGATGAACCCCCCAAAAAAAACCTTAATCCTACCTGATGTTCTCCTAAATGTACAATCTACTCCCAACCCCGATAAAGCCCATTAGGAACCCAACGAAACCCATCAGGGACCCCAAAACAAGTCAAAAGAAAACAAAACAAGAACGGGATAACCCCTAAAAACGAAAGAATACCCCAAAAGCCATAGATCCACACCAAAAGTCCCCCTAAACCTACCTGATGTTCCCCAAAACCCACAATTTACCCTTTTCCACCATCATGACCAACATGAACCAAACGAAAACCCAACAGAGACCCCAAAACAAGTCAAAAACACGCAAAGCAAGAACGGGATAACACCCAAAAAAGAAATAAAACCCCAAAAAATATAGATCCACCCAAAACCACCCTAAACCTACCTGATGTTCTCCAAAACCCACAATTTAACCTTTTCCACAATGATGAACATGGAAAACCTACGAAACACAACGGAGACCCCAAAACACCTCAAAAACACCCCAAAAAAGAACGGGATCACCTCAAAAAAGAAAGAAAATGACAAAAACCATAGATCCACCCCAAAACCACACTAAACCTACCTGATGTTCTCCAAAACCCAAAATTTAACATTTTCCACAATGATGACCACGGAAAACGAACGAAACACAAGGCAGACAAAAAAAAGGCCAAAAACACCCCAAACAAGAACGGGATCACCCCAAAACTGGAAGAAAATCCCCCAAAATCATAGATCCACCCAAAACCACCCTAAACCTACCTGATGTTCTCCAAAACCCACAATTTACACTTTTCCACCATTATGACCTACGAAACCCAACAAAACCCAACGGAGACACAAAAACACGTCAAAAACAACCCAAAAATGAATAGGATCACCCCCAAAAAACCAGAAGAAAACCCCAAAACCCATGAATCTGCCCCAAAAGTCCCCCTAAACCTACCTGATGTTCTCCAAAACACACAATTTACACTTTTCCACTATGATGACCATGGAAAACCCAACGAAACCCAACGGAGACCCCAAAACACATCAAAAACACCCCAAAAAACATATGGATCAGAAGAAAAAACAGAAGAAAACCCCAAAACCCATGAATCTGCCCCAAAAGTCCCCATAAACCTACCTGATGATCTCCAAAACACACAATTTACACTTTTCCACCATGATGACCATGGAAAACCCAACGAAACCTGACGGTGAAACAAAAACAAGTCAAAAAAAAGAACAAAAAAGAAAGGGATCACCCCCAAAATTGGAAGAAAAATCCTCAAAATCATAGATCCACACCAAAACCACCCTAAACCTACCCGATGTTCTCCAAAACCCACAATTTAAAATTTTCCACCATAATGACCACGGAAAACCCAACGAAACCCAACAGAGACCCCAAAACACGTCAAAAACACCCCAAACAAGAACGGAATCACCCCCAAAACTGGAAGAAAATCCCCAAAAACCAAGGAACCAATTCCAAAACCACCCTAAACCTACCTGATGTTCTCCAAATCCCAAAGTCCACTCCCAACCACCATAAAACCCATTAGGAACTCAACAAAACGCAACGGAAACCACAAAACACCTCAAAAAATACCCAAAAGCGAACCGGATCAGAAGAAAATACGTGATTAACCCCCCCAAAAAAACCTTAATCCTACCTGATGTTCTCCTAAATGTACAATCCACTCCCAACCCCTATAAAGCCCATTAGGAACCCAACGAAACCCATCGGGGACCCCAAAACAAGTCAAAAGAAAACAAAACAAGAACGGGATAACCCCTAAAAACGAAAGAATACCCCAAAAGCCATAGATCCACACCAAAAGTCCCCCTAAACCTACCTGATGTTCCCCAAAACCCACAATTTACCCTTTTCCACCATGATGACCAACATGAACCAAACGAAAACCCAAAGGAGACCACAAAACACGTCAAAAACACCCCAAAAAAGAACGGGATCAACCCCAAAACCGAAAGAAAAACCTAAAAGCCATTGATCCAACACAAAAGTCCCCCTAAACCTACCTGATGTTCTCCAAAACCCACAATTTACACTTTTTCACCATGATGACCAATGAGAACCCAACAAAACCCAACGGAGACCCCATAACACGCCAGAAACACCCCAAAAAAGAACAGGATCACCCCAAAAAAACAGAAGAAGAGCCCAAATACCATGAATCCACCCCAAAAGTCCCCATAAACCTACCTGAAGTTATCCAAAACCCACAATTTACACTTTTCCACCATGATGCCAACGGAAAACCCAACGAAACCCAACGGAGAACCCAAAACACGTAAAAAAAAAAAAAAAAAAAAAAAAAAATGAAAGAAAGAAAGGGATCACCCCCAAAATTGGAAGAAAATCCCTCAAAATCATAGATCCACCCCCAAACCACCCTAAACCTACCTGACGATCTCCAAAACCCACAATTTAAACTTTTCCACTATAATGACCACAGAAAACACAACGAAACCCAACAGAGAACAAAAAACAAGTCAAAAAAAAAAACAAAACAAGAACGGGATAACCCCTAAAAACGAAAGAATACCCCAAAAGCCATAGATCCACACCAAAAGTCCCCCTAAACCTACCTGATGTTCTCCAAAACCCACATTTTACCCTTTTCCACCATCATGACCAACATGAACCAAACGAAAACCCAAAGGAGACCACAAAACACGTCAAAAACACCCCAAAAAAGAACGGGATCACCTCCAAAACTGAAAGAAAATCCCCAAAAATCACGGATCCAATCCCAAAACCACCCTAAACCTACCTAACGTTCTCCAAAACACAAAATTTACACTTTTCCAACATGATGACAATGGAAAACCCAACGAAACACAACGGAGACCGCAAAACACGCCAGAAACACCCCAAAAAAAGAACAGGATCACCCCAAAAAAACAGAAGAAGAGCCCAAATACCATGAATCCACCCCAAAAGTCCCCCTAAACCTACCTGATGTTCTCCAAAACCCACAATTTACACTTTTTCACCATGATGACCAATGAGAACACAACAAAACCCAACGGAGACCCCAAAACACGTCAAAAACACCCCAAAAAACAAATAGATCAGAAGAAAAAAGAAGAAGAAAACCCCAAATACCATGAATCTTACCCAAAAGTCCCCATAAACCTACCTGATATTCTCAAAAACACACAATTTACACTTTTCCACAATGATGACCATGGAAAACCCAACGAAACCCAACGGAGACCCAAAAACACGTCAAAAACACCCCAAACAAGAAAGGAATCACCCCCAAAACTGGAAGGAAATCCCCAAAAACCAAGGATCCAATTCCAAAACCACCCTAAACCTACCTGATGTTCTCCAAATCCCAAAGTCCACTCCCAACCACCATAAAACACATTAGGAACTCAACGAAAAGCAACGTAAAACCCCAAAACACGTCAAAAACTCCCCAAACAAGAATGGGATCACCCCCAAAAAAGAAATAAAATCCCAAAAGACATTGATCCACCCCAAAAGTCCCCCTAAACCTACCTGAAGTTCTCCAAAACCCACAATTTACACTTTTCCAACATGATGACCAACAAGAACCCAACGAAACACAACAGAGACCCCAAAACAAGTCAAAAACACGCAAAGCAAGAACGGGATAACACCCAAAAAAGAAATAAAACCCCCAAAAATATAGATCCACCCCAAAACCACCCTAAACCTACCTGATGTTCTCCAAAACCCGCAATTTAACCTTTTCCACAATGATGACCATGGAAAACCTACGAAACACAACGGAGACCCCAAAACACCTCAAAAACACCCCAAAAAAGAACGGGATCACCTCAAAAAAGAAAGAAAATGACAAAAACCATAGATCCACCCCAAAACCACACTAAACCTACCTGATGTTCTCCAAAACCCAAAATTTAACATTTTCCACAATGATGACCACGGAAAACGAACGAAACACAAGGGAGACCAAAAAAGGGCCAAAACCACCCCAAACAAGAACGGCATCACCCCAAAACTGGAAGAAAACCCCCCAAAATCATAGATCCACCCAAAACCACCCTAAACCTACCTGATGTTCTCCAAAACCCACAATTTACACTTTTCCACCATTATGACCTACGAAACCCAACAAAACCCAACGGAGACACAAAAACACGTCAAAAACAACCCAAAAATGAATAGGATCACCCCCAAAAAAACAGAAGAAAACCCCAAAAACCATGAATCCACCCCAAAAGTCCCCCTAAACCTACCTGATGTTCTCCAAAACCCACAATTTACACTTTTCCACTATGATGACCATGGAAAACCCAACGAAACCCAACGGAGACCCCAAAACACATCAAAAACACCCCAAAAAACATATGGATCAGAAGAAAAAACAGAAGAAAACCCCAAAACCCATGAATCTGCCCCAAAAGTCCCCATAAACCTACCTGATGATCTCCAAAACACACAATTTACACTTTTCCACCATGATGACCATGGAAAACCCAACGAAACCCAACGGAGACCGCAAAACACGTCAAAAACACCCCAAACAAGAACGGAATCACCCCCAAAACTGGAAGAAAATCCCCAAAAACCAAGGAACCAATTCCAAAACCACCCTAAACCTACCTGATGTTCTCCAAATCCCAAAGTCCACTCCCAACCACCATAAAACCCATTAGGAACTCAACAAAATGCAACGGAAACCACAAAACACCTCAAAAAATACCCAAAAGCGAACCGGATCAGAAGAAAATACGTGATGAACCCCCCAAAAAAAACCTTAATCCTACCTGATGTTCTCCTAAATGTACAATCCACTCCCAACCCCGATAAAGCCCATTAGGAACCCAACGAAACCCATCAGGGACCCCAAAACAAGTCAAAAGAAAACAGAACAAGAACGGGATAACCCCTAAAAACGAAAGAATACCCCAAAAGCCATAGATCCACACCAAAAGTCCCCCTAAACCTACCTGATGTTCCCCAAAACCCACAATTTACCCTTTTCCACCATCATGACCAACATGAACCAAACGAAAACCCAACAGAGACCCCAAAACAAGTCAAAAACACGCAAAGCAAGAACGGGATAACACCCAAAAAAGAAATAAAACCCCAAAAAATATAGATCCACCCAAAACCACCCTAAACCTACCTGATGTTCTCCAAAACCCACAATTTAACCTTTTCCACAATGATGAACATGGAAAACCTACGAAACACAACGGAGACCCCAAAACACCTCAAAAACACCCCAAAAAAGAACGGGATCACCTCAAAAAAGAAAGAAAATGACAAAAACCATAGATCCACCCCAAAACCACACTAAACCTACCTGATGTTCTCCAAAACCCAAAATTTAACATTTTCCACAATGATGACCACGGAAAACGAACGAAACACAAGGCAGACAAAAAAAAGGCCAAAAACACCCCAAACAAGAACGGGATCACCCCAAAACTGGAAGAAAATCCCCCAAAATCATAGATCCACCCAAAACCACCCTAAACCTACCTGATGTTCTCCAAAACCCACAATTTACACTTTTCCACCATTATGACCTACGAAACCCAACAAAACCCAACGGAGACACAAAAACACGTCAAAAACAACCCAAAAATGAATAGGATCACCCCCAAAAAACCAGAAGAAAACCCCAAAACCCATGAATCTGCCCCAAAAGTCCCCCTAAACCTACCTGATGTTCTCCAAAACACACAATTTACACTTTTCCACTATGATGACCATGGAAAACCCAACGAAACCCAACGGAGACCCCAAAACACATCAAAAACACCCCAAAAAACATATGGATCAGAAGAAAAAACAGAAGAAAACCCCAAAACCCATGAATCTGCCCCAAAAGTCCCCATAAACCTACCTGATGATCTCCAAAACACACAATTTACACTTTTCCACCATGATGACCATGGAAAACCCAACGAAACCTGACGGTGAAACAAAAACAAGTCAAAAAAAAGAACAAAAAAGAAAGGGATCACCCCCAAAATTGGAAGAAAAATCCTCAAAATCATAGATCCACACCAAAACCACCCTAAACCTACCCGATGTTCTCCAATACCCGCAATTTAAAATTTTCCACCATAATGACCACGGAAAACCCAACGAAACCCAACAGAGACCCCAAAACACGTCAAAAACACCCCAAACAAGAACGGAATCACCCCCAAAACTGGAAGAAAATCCCCAAAAACCAAGGAACCAATTCCAAAACCACCCTAAACCTACCTGATGTTCTCCAAATCCCAAAGTCCACTCCCAACCACCATAAAACCCATTAGGAACTCAACAAAACGCAACGGAAACCACAAAACACCTCAAAAAATACCCAAAAGCGAACCGGATCAGAAGAAAATACGTGATTAACCCCCCCAAAAAAACCTTAATCCTACCTGATGTTCTCCTAAATGTACAATCCACTCCCAACCCCTATAAAGCCCATTAGGAACCCAACGAAACCCATCGGGGACCCCAAAACAAGTCAAAAGAAAACAAAACAAGAACGGGATAACCCCTAAAAACGAAAGAATACCCCAAAAGCCATAGATCCACACCAAAAGTCCCCCTAAACCTACCTGATGTTCCCCAAAACCCACAATTTACCCTTTTCCACCATGATGACCAACATGAACCAAACGAAAACCCAAAGGAGACCACAAAACACGTCAAAAACACCCCAAAAAAGAACGGGATCAACCCCAAAACCGAAAGAAAAACCTAAAAGCCATTGATCCAACACAAAAGTCCCCCTAAACCTACCTGATGTTCTCCAAAACCCACAATTTACACTTTTTCACCATGATGACCAATGAGAACCCAACAAAACCCAACGGAGACCCCATAACACGCCAGAAACACCCCAAAAAAGAACAGGATCACCCCAAAAAAACAGAAGAAGAGCCCAAATACCATGAATCCACCCCAAAAGTCCCCATAAACCTACCTGAAGTTATCCAAAACCCACAATTTACACTTTTCCACCATGATGCCAACGGAAAACCCAACGAAACCCAACGGAGAACCCAAAACACGTAAAAAAAAAAAAAAAAAAAAAAAAAAAATGAAAGAAAGAAAGGGATCACCCCCAAAATTGGAAGAAAATCCCTCAAAATCATAGATCCACCCCCAAACCACCCTAAACCTACCTGACGATCTCCAAAACCCACAATTTAAACTTTTCCACTATAATGACCACAGAAAACACAACGAAACCCAACAGAGAACAAAAAACAAGTCAAAAAAAAAAACAAAACAAGAACGGGATAACCCCTAAAAACGAAAGAATACCCCAAAAGCCATAGATCCACACCAAAAGTCCCCCTAAACCTACCTGATGTTCCCCAAAACCCACATTTTACCCTTTTCCACCATCATGACCAACATGAACCAAACGAAAACCCAAAGGAGACCACAAAACACGTCAAAAACACCCCAAAAAAGAACGGGATCACCTCCAAAACTGAAAGAAAATCCCCAAAAATCACGGATCCAATCCCAAAACCACCCTAAACCTACCTAACGTTCTCCAAAACACAAAATTTACACTTTTCCAACATGATGACAATGGAAAACCCAACGAAACACAACGGAGACCGCAAAACACGCCAGAAACACCCCAAAAAAAGAACAGGATCACCCCAAAAAAACAGAAGAAGAGCCCAAATACCATGAATCCACCCCAAAAGTCCCCCTAAACCTACCTGATGTTCTCCAAAACCCACAATTTACACTTTTTCACCATGATGACCAATGAGAACACAACAAAACCCAACGGAGACCCCAAAACAAGTCAAAAACACCCCAAAAAACAAATAGATCAGAAGAAAAAAGAAGAAGAAAACCCCAAATACCATGAATCTTACCCAAAAGTCCCCATAAACCTACCTGATATTCTCAAAAACACACAATTTACACTTTTCCACAATGATGACCATGGAAAACCCAACGAAACCCAACGGAGACCCAAAAACACGTCAAAAACACCCCAAACAAGAAAGGAATCACCCCCAAAACTGGAAGGAAATCCCCAAAAACCAAGGATCCAATTCCAAAACCACCCTAAACCTACCTGATGTTCTCCAAATCCCAAAGTCCACTCCCAACCACCATAAAACACATTAGGAACTCAACGAAAAGCAACGTAAAACCCCAAAACACGTCAAAAACTCCCCAAACAAGAATGGGATCACCCCCAAAAAAGAAATAAAATCCCAAAAGACATTGATCCACCCCAAAAGTCCCCCTAAACCTACCTGAAGTTCTCCAAAACCCACAATTTACACTTTTCCAACATGATGACCAACAAGAACCCAACGAAACACAACAGAGACCCCAAAACAAGTCAAAAACACGCAAAGCAAGAACGGGATAACACCCAAAAAAGAAATAAAACCCCCAAAAATATAGATCCACCCCAAAACCACCCTAAACCTACCTGATGTTCTCCAAAACCCACAATTTAACCTTTTCCACAATGATGACCATGGAAAACCTACGAAACACAACGGAGACCCCAAAACACCTCAAAAACACCCCAAAAAAGAACGGGATCACCTCAAAAAAGAAAGAAAATGACAAAAACCATAGATCCACCCCAAAACCACACTAAACCTACCTGATGTTCTCCAAAACCCAAAATTTAACATTTTCCACAATGATGACCACGGAAAACGAACGAAACACAAGGGAGACCAAAAAAGGGCCAAAACCACCCCAAACAAGAACGGCATCACCCCAAAACTGGAAGAAAACCCCCCAAAATCATAGATCCACCCAAAACCACCCTAAACCTACCTGATGTTCTCCAAAACCCACAATTTACACTTTTCCACCATTATGACCTACGAAACCCAACAAAACCCAACGGAGACACAAAAACACGTCAAAAACAACCCAAAAATGAATAGGATCACCCCCAAAAAAACAGAAGAAAACCCCAAAAACCATGAATCCACCCCAAAAGTCCCCCTAAACCTACCTGATGTTCTCCAAAACCCACAATTTACACTTTTCCACTATGATGACCATGGAAAACCCAACGAAACCCAACGGAGACCTCAAAACACCTCAAAAACACCCCAAAAAAGAACTGGATCACACCCAAAACTGGAAGAAAATCCCCCAAAACAATTGATCCACCCCAAAACCACCCTAAACCTACCTGATGTTCTCCACATCCCACAGTTAACTCCCAACCACCACAAAACCCATTAGGAACTAAACAAAACGCAACGGAAACGCCAAAAAACGTTAAAAACACCCTAAAAATAAACTGGATCAGAAGACAAAAAAAGAAAACAAAAACAATGAATTTCCCCCCAAAACCACCCTAAACTCACCTGATCTTCTTCAAAACCACAATCCACTCCCATTTACCTTAACGACCTACGAGAACCCAACAAAACCCAACGGAGACACCAAAACAAGTCAAAAACACAACAAACAAGAACGGGATAACCCCTAAAAATGAAAGAAAACCCCAAAAACAATAGATCCACCCAAAAACCACCCTAAACATACCTGATATTCTCCAAAACCCACAATTTACATTTTTCCACCATGATGACTACGGAAAACCCAACAAAACCCAACGGAGACCCCAAACCACCTCAAAAACACCCCAATAAAGAACAGGATCAACCCCAAAAACGAAAGAAAACTCCAAAAACCATAGATCCACCCCAAAACCACCCTAAACCTACCTGATGTTCTACAAAACACACAATTTACACTTTTCCAACATGATGACCAACAAGAACCCAACAAAACCCAAAGGAGATGCCAAAACACATCAAAAACACCCCCAAAAAGAACGGAATCACCCCCAAAACTGGAAGAATAACCCCCAAAACCATAGAACAACCCCAAAACCACCCCAAACCTACCTGATGTTCTCCAAATCCCACAGTTAACTCCCAACCACCATAAAACCCATTAGGAAATCAACGAAACGCAACGGAAACCCCAAAACACGTCAAAAACTCCCCAAAAGCGAACTTGATCAGAAGAAAATACGTGATTTAACACCAAAAAAAAACCCTTAAACCTACTTGATGTTCTCCTAAATGTACAATCCACTCCCAACCACCATAAAACCCATTAGGAACTCAACGAAACGCAACGGAAACCCCAAAACACGTCAAAAACACCCCAACAAAGAACTGGATCAGAAGAAAAAACACCAAAAAGTATGAATTTCCCCCCAAAACCACCCTAAACTCACCTGATCTTCTTCAAAACCCACAATCCACTCCCATTTACCTTAACGACCAACGAGAACCCAACTTAAACCAACGGAGACCCCAAAACTCGTCAAAAACAAAACAAAAAAGAACAGCATCACCCAAAAAAAACAGAAGAAAAGCCCAAATACCATGAATCCACCCCAAAAGGCTCCCTAAACCTACCTGAAGTTCTTCAAAACCCACAATTTACCATTTTCCACCATGATGCCAACGGAAAAACCAATGAAACCCAACGGAGACCCCAAAAGATGTCAAAAACACCCCAAACAAGAACGGAATCACCCCCAAAACTGGAAGAAAATCCCCAAAGAGCACGGATCCAATCCCCAAACCACCCTAAACCTACCTGGTGTTCTCCAAAACCCACAATTTACCCTTTTCCACCATGATGACCATGGAAAACCCAACGAAACCCGACGGAGAAACCAAAACCCGTCTAAAAAAAGAACAAAAAAGAAAGGGATCACCCCCAAAATTGGAAGAAAAACCCTCAAAATCATAGATCCACACCAAAACCACCCTAAACCTACCCGATGTTCTCCAAAACACACAATTTAAAATTTTCCACAATAATGACCACGGAAAACCCAACGAAACCCAACAGAGACCCCAAAACACGTCAAAAACACCCCAAACAAGAACGGAATCACCCCCAAAACTGGAAGAAAATCCCCAAAAACCAAGGAACCAATTCCAAAACCACCCTAAACCTACCTGATGTTCTCCAAATCCCAAAGTCCACTCCCAACCACCATAAAACCCATTAGGAACTCAACAAAACGCAACGGAAACAACAAAACACCTCAAAAAAAAAAAACAAAAGCGAACCGGATCAGAAGAAAATACGTGATATAAACCCCCCAAAAAAACCTTAAACCTACCTGATGTTCTCCTAAAAGTACAATCCTCTCCCAAACACTATAAAACCCATTAGGAACTCAACGAAAAACAACGGAAACCCCAAACACCTCAAAAACGTCCGAAAAAATAACAGGACAACACCAAAAAAGAGAAGAAAACAACAAAAAACATGACTCTGCCCCAAAAGTCCTCCTAAAACTACGTGATGTCCTCCAAAACCCTCAATTTACACTTTTCCACCATGATGACCAACAAGAACCCAACTAAAACCCAACGGAGAACCCAAAACACGTAAAAAGCACCCCAAACAAGAACGGGATCTGCCCCAAAATGGAACTAAAATCCCCAAAAAGCACTGATCCAATCCCAAAACCAACGAAAACCTACCTGATGTTCTCCAAATCTTAAAGTCCACTCCCAACCAACATAAAACCCATTAGGAACTCAATGAAACTCAACGGAAACCCCAAAACACCTCAAAAACACCCCAAAAAAAGAACAGGATCAGAAGAAAAAAAAAAAAAAACAAAACTATGAATTTCCCCCCAAAACCACCCTAAACTCACCTGATCTTCTTCAAAACCCACAATCCACTCCCATTTACCTTAACGACCAACGAAAACCAAACAAAACCCAACGGAGACACAAAAACACGTCAAAAACAACGCAAAAAAGAACAGGATCACCCCCAAAAAACAGAAGAAAAGCCCAAAAAACATGAATCCGATGCAAAAGTCTCCCTAAACCTACCTGAAGTTCTTCAAAACCCACAATTTACACTTTTCCACCATGATGCCAATAGAAAACCCAACGAAACCCAACAGAGACCCCAAAACACATCAAAAACACCCCAAAAAACATATGGATCAGAAGAAAAAACAGAAGAAAACCCCAAAACCCATGAATCTGCCTCAAAAGTCCCCATAAACCTACCTGATGATCTCCAAAACACACAATTTACACTTTTCCACCATGATGACCAAGGAAAACCCAACGAAACCTGACGGTGAAACCAAAACAAGTCAAAAAAAAGAACAAAAAAGAAAGGGATCACCCCCAAAATTGGAAGAAAAACCCTCAAAATCATAGATCCACACCAAAACCACCCTAAACCTACCCGATGTTCTCCAATACCCGCAATTTAAAATTTTCCACCATAATGACCACGGAAAACCCAACGAAACCCAACGGAGACCCCAAAACACGTCAAAAACACCCCAAACAAGAATGGAATCACCCCCAAAACTAGAAGAAAATCCCAAAAAAACAAGGAACCAATTCCAAAACCACCCTAAACCTACCTGATGTTCTCCAAATCCCAAAGTCCACTCCCAACCACCATAAAACCCATTAGGAACTCAACAAAACGCAACGGAAACCACAAAACACCTCAAAAAATACCCAAAAGCGAACCGGATCAGAAGAAAATACGTGATTAACCCCCCAAAAAAACCCTTAATCCTACCTGATGTTCTCCTAAATGTACAATCCACTCCCAACCCCTATAAAGCCCATTAGGAACCCAACGAAACCCATCGGGGACCCCAAAACAAGTCAAAAGAAAACAAAACAAGAACGGGATAACCCCTAAAAACGAAAGAATACCCCAAAAGCCATAGATCCACACCAAAAGTCCCCCTAAACCTACTTGATGTTCCCCAAAACCCACAATTTACCCTTTTCCACCATGATGACCAACATGAACCAAACGAAAACCCAAAGGAGACCGAAAAACACGTCAAAAACACCCCAAAAAAGAACGGGATCAACCCCAAAACCGAAAGAAAAACCTAAAAGCCATTGATCCAACACAAAAGTCCCCCTAAACCTACCTGATGTTCTCCAAAACCCACAATTTAAAATTTTCCACTATAATGACCACAGAAAACCCAACGAAACCCAACAGAGACCAAAAAACAAGTCAAAAAAAAACACAAAACAAAACAAGAACGGGATAACAACTAAAAACAAAAGAATACCCCAAAAGCCATAGATCCACACCAAAAGTCCCCCTAAACCTACCTGATGTTTCCCAAAACCCACATTTTACCCTTTTCCACCATGATGACCAACATGAACCAAACGAAAACCCAAAGGAGACCGAAAAACACGTCAAAAACACCCAAAAAAAGAACGGGATCAACGCCAAAACCGAAAGAAAAACCTAAAAGCCATTGATCCAACACAAAAGTCCCCCTAAACCTACCTGATGTTCTCCAAAACCCACAATTTACACTTTTTCACCATGATGACCAAAGAGAACCCAACAAAACCCAACGGAGACACAAAAACACGTCAAAAACAACCCAAAAATGAATAGGATCACCCCCCAAAAAAACAGAAGAAAACCCCAAAAACCATGAATCTGCCCCAAAAGTCCCCATAAACCTACCTGATGTTCTCCAAAACACACAATTTACACTTTTCCCCTATGATGACCATGGAAAACCCAACGAAACCCAACGGAGACCCCAAAACACGTCAAAAACACCCCAAAAAACATATGGATCAGAAGAAAAAACAGAAGAAAACCCCAAAACCCATGAATCTGCCCCAAAAGTCCCCATAAACCTACCTGATGATCTCCAAAACACACAATTTACACTTTTCCACCATGATGACCATGGAAAACCCAACGAAACCTGACGGTGAAACCAAAACAAGTCAAAAAAAAGAACAAAAAAGAAAGGGATCACCCCCAAAATTGGAAGAAAAACCCTCAAAATCATAGATCCACACCAAAACCACCCTAAACCTACCCGATGTTCTCCAAAACACACAATTTAAAATTTTCCACCATAATGACCACGCAAAACCCAACGAAACCCAACGGAGACCCCAAAACACGTCAAAAACAACCCCAAACAATAACAGAATCACCCCCAAAACTGGAAGAAAATCCCCAAAAACCAAGGAACCAATTCCAAAACCACCCTAAACCTACCTGATGTTCTCCAAATCCCAAAGTCCACTCCCAACCACCATAAAACCCATTAGGAACTCAACAAAACGCAACGGAAACCACAAAACACCTCAAAAAATACCCAAAAGCGAACCGGATCAGAAAAAAATACGTGATTAACCCCCCAAAAAACCCCTTAATCCTACCTGATGTTCTCCTAAATGTACAATCCACTCCCAACCCCTATAAAGCCCATTAGGAACCCAACGAAACCCATCGGGGACCCCAAAACAAGTCAAAAGAAAACAAAACAAGAACGGGATAACCCCTAAAAACGAAAGAATACCCCAAAAGCCATAGATCCACACCAAAAGTCCCCCTAAACCTACCTGATGTTCCCCAAAACCCACAATTTACCCTTTTCCACCATGATGACCAACATGAACCAAACGAAAACCCAAAGGAGACCACAAAACACGTCAAAAACACCCCAAAAAAGAACGGGATCAACCCCAAAACCGAAAGAAAAACCTAAAAGCCATTGATCCAACACAAAAGTCCCCCTAAACTTACCTGATGTTCTCCAAAACCCACAATTTACACTTTTTCACCATGATGACCAATGAGAACCCAACAAAACCCAACGGAGACCCCATAACACGCCAGAAACACCCCAAAAAAGAACAGGATCACCCCAAAAAAACAGAAGAAGAGCCCAAATACCATGAATCCACCCCAAAAGTCCCCATAAACCTACCTGAAGTTATCCAAAACCCACAATTTACACTTTTCCACCATGATGCCAAAGGAAAACCCAACAAAACCCAACGGAGACCCAAAAAAACGTCAAAAACACCCCAAACAAGAAAGGAATCACCCCCAAAACTGGAAGGAAATCCCCAAAAACCAAGGATCCAATTCCAAAACCACCCTAAACCTACCTGATGTTCTCCAAATCCCAAAGTCCACTCCCAACCACCATAAAACACATTAGGAACTCAACGAAACGCAACGGAAACCCCAAAACACGTCAAAAACACCCCAAACAAGAACGGGATCACCCCCAAAAAAGAAAGAAAACCCCAAAAGACATTGATCCACCCCAAAAGTCCCCCTAAACCTACCTGAAGTTCTCCAAAACCCACAATTTAACCTTTTCCACAATGATGACCAACAAGAACCCAACGAAACCCAACAGAGACCCCAAAACAAGTCAAAAACACGCAAAGCAAGAACGGGATAACACCCAAAAAAGAAATAAAACCCCAAAAAATATAGATCCACCCCAAAACCACCCTAAACCTACCTGATGTTCTCCAAAACCCACAATTTAACCTTTTCCACAATGATGACCATGGAAAACCTACGAAACACAACGGAGACCCCAAAACACCTCAAAAACACCCCAAAAAAGAACGGGATCACCTCAAAAAAGAAAGAAAATGACAAAAACCATAGATCCACCCCAAAACCACACTAAACCTACCTGATGTTCTCCAAAACCCAAAATTTAACATTTTCAACAATGATGACCACGGAAAACAAACGAAACACAAGGCAGACAAAAAAAAGGCCAAAAGCACCCCAAACAAGAACGGGATCACCACCAAAACTGGAAGAAAATCCCCCAAAATCATAGATCCACCCAAAACCACCCTAAACCTACCTGATGTTCTCCAAAACCCACAATTTAAACTTTTCCACCATTATGACCTACGAAACCCAACAAAACCCAACGGAGACACAAAAACACGTCAAAAACAACCCAAAAATGAATAGGATCACCCCCAAAAAAACAGAAGAAAACCCCAAAAACCATGAATCTGCCCCCAAAGTCCCCCTAAACCTACCTGATGTTCTCCAAAACCCACAATTTACACTTTTCCACTATGATGACCATGGAAAACCCAACGAAACCCAACGGAGACCCCAAAACACATCAAAAACACCCCAAAAAACATATGGATCAGAAGAAAAAACAGAAGAAAACCCCAAAACCCATGAATCTGCCTCAAAAGTCCCCATAAACCTACCTGATGATCTCCAAAACACACAATTTACACTTTTCCACCATGATGACCAAGGAAAACCCAACGAAACCTGACGGTGAAACCAAAACAAGTCAAAAAAAAGAACAAAAAAGAAAGGGATCACCCCCAAAATTGGAAGAAAAACCCTCAAAATCATAGATCCACACCAAAACCACCCTAAACCTACCCGATGTTCTCCAATACCCGCAATTTAAAATTTTCCACCATAATGACCACGGAAAACCCAACGAAACCCAACGGAGACCCCAAAACACGTCAAAAACACCCCAAACAAGAATGGAATCACCCCCAAAACTAGAAGAAAATCCCAAAAAAACAAGGAACCAATTCCAAAACCACCCTAAACCTACCTGATGTTCTCCAAATCCCAAAGTCCACTCCCAACCACCATAAAACCCATTAGGAACTCAACAAAACGCAACGGAAACCACAAAACACCTCAAAAAATACCCAAAAGCGAACCGGATCAGAAGAAAATACGTGATTAACCCCCCAAAAAAACCCTTAATCCTACCTGATGTTCTCCTAAATGTACAATCCACTCCCAACCCCTATAAAGCCCATTAGGAACCCAACGAAACCCATCGGGGACCCCAAAACAAGTCAAAAGAAAACAAAACAAGAACGGGATAACCCCTAAAAACGAAAGAATACCCCAAAAGCCATAGATCCACACCAAAAGTCCCCCTAAACCTACTTGATGTTCCCCAAAACCCACAATTTACCCTTTTCCACCATGATGACCAACATGAACCAAACGAAAACCCAAAGGAGACCACAAAACACGTCAAAAACACCCCAAAAAAGAACGGGATCAACCCCAAAACCGAAAGAAAAACCTAAAAGCCATTGATCCAACACAAAAGTCCCCCTAAACCTACCTGATGTTCTCCAAAACCCACAATTTAAAATTTTCCACTATAATGACCACAGAAAACCCAACGAAACCCAACAGAGACCAAAAAACAAGTCAAAAAAAAAAACAAAACAAAACAAGAACGGGATAACAACTAAAAACAAAAGAATACCCCAAAAGCCATAGATCCACACCAAAAGTCCCCCTAAACCTACCTGATGTTTCCCAAAACCCACATTTTACCCTTTTCCACCATGATGACCAACATGAACCAAACGAAAACCCAAAGGAGACCGAAAAACACGTCAAAAACACCCAAAAAAAGAACGGGATCAACCCCAAAACCGAAAGAAAAACCTAAAAGCCATTGATCCAACACAAAAGTCCCCCTAAACCTACCTGATGTTCTCCAAAACCCACAATTTACACTTTTTCACCATGATGACCAAAGAGAACCCAACAAAACCCAACGGAGACACAAAAACACGTCAAAAACAACCCAAAAATGAATAGGATCACCCCCCAAAAAAACAGAAGAAAACCCCAAAAACCATGAATCTGCCCCAAAAGTCCCCATAAACCTACCTGATGTTCTCCAAAACCCACAATTTACACTTTTCCACTATGATGACCATGGAAAACCCAACGAAACCCAACGGAGACCCCAAAACACGTCAAAAACACCCCAAAAAACATATGGATCAGAAGAAAAAACAGAAGAAAACCCCAAAACCCATGAATCTGCCCCAAAAGTCCCCATAAACCTACCTGATGATCTCCAAAACACACAATTTACACTTTTCCACCATGATGACCATGGAAAACCCAACGAAACCTGACGGTGAAACCAAAACAAGTCAAAAAAAAGAACAAAAAAGAAAGGGATCACCCCCAAAATTGGAAGAAAAACCCTCAAAATCATAGATCCACACCAAAACCACCCTAAACCTACCCGATGTTCTCCAAAACACACAATTTAAAATTTTCCACCATAATGACCACGCAAAACCCAACGAAACCCAACGGAGACCCCAAAACACGTCAAAAACAACCCCAAACAATAACAGAATCACCCCCAAAACTGGAAGAAAATCCCCAAAAACCAAGGAACCAATTCCAAAACCACCCTAAACCTACCTGATGTTCTCCAAATCCCAAAGTCCACTCCCAACCACCATAAAACCCATTAGGAACTCAACAAAACGCAACGGAAACCACAAAACACCTCAAAAAATACCCAAAAGCGAACCGGATCAGAAAAAAATACGTGATTAACCCCCCAAAAAACCCCTTAATCCTACCTGATGTTCTCCTAAATGTACAATCCACTCCCAACCCCTATAAAGCCCATTAGGAACCCAACGAAACCCATCGGGGACCCCAAAACAAGTCAAAAGAAAACAAAACAAGAACGGGATAACCCCTAAAAACGAAAGAATACCCCAAAAGCCATAGATCCACACCAAAAGTCCCCCTAAACCTACTTGATGTTCCCCAAAACCCACAATTTACCCTTTTCCACCATGATGACCAACATGAACCAAACGAAAACCCAAAGGAGACCACAAAACACGTCAAAAACACCCAAAAAAAGAACGGGATCAACCCCAAAACCGAAAGAAAAACCTAAAAGCCATTGATCCAACACAAAAGTCCCCCTAAACTTACCTGATGTTCTCCAAAACCCACAATTTACACTTTTTCACCATGATGACCAATGAGAACCCAACAAAACCCAACGGAGACCCCATAACACGCCAGAAACACCCCAAAAAAGAACAGGATCACCCCAAAAAAACAGAAGAAGAGCCCAAATACCATGAATCCACCCCAAAAGTCCCCATAAACCTACCTGAAGTTATCCAAAACCCACAATTTACACTTTTCCACCATGATGACCATGGAAAACCCAACGAAACCCAACGGAGACCCAAAAACACGTCAAAAACACCCCAAACAAGAAAGGAATCACCCCCAAAACTGGAAGGAAATCCCCAAAAACCAAGGATCCAATTCCAAAACCACCCTAAACCTACCTGATGTTCTCCAAATCCCAAAGTCCACTCCCAACCACCATAAAACCCATTAGGAACTCAACGAAACGCAACGGAAACCCCAAAACACGTCAAAAACACCCCAAACAAGAACGGGATCACCCCCAAAACAGAAAGAAAACCCCAAAAGACATTGATCCACCCCAAAAGTCCCCCTAAACCTACCTGAAGTTCTCCAAAACCCACAATTTAACCTTTTCCACAATGATGACCAACAAGAACCCAACGAAACCCAACAGAGACCCCAAAACAAGTCAAAAACACGCAAAGCAAGAACGGGATAACACCCAAAAAAGAAATAAAACCCCAAAAAATATAGATCCACCCCAAAACCACCCTAAACCTACCTGATGTTCTCCAAAACCCACAATTTAACCTTTTCCACAATGATGACCATGGAAAACCTACGAAACACAACGGAGACCCCAAAACACCTCAAAAACACCCCAAAAAAGAACGGGATCACCTCAAAAAAGAAAGAAAATGACAAAAACCATAGATCCACCCCAAAACCACACTAAACCTACCTGATGTTCTCCAAAACCCAAAATTTAACATTTTCAACAATGATGACCACGGAAAACAAACGAAACACAAGGCAGACAAAAAAAAGGCCAAAAGCACCCCAAACAAGAACGGGATCACCACCAAAACTGGAAGAAAATCCCCCAAAATCATAGATCCACCCAAAACCACCCTAAACCTACCTGATGTTCTCCAAAACCCACAATTTAAACTTTTCCACCATTATGACCTACAAAACCCAACAAAACCCAACGGAGACACAAAAACACGTCAAAAACAACCCAAAAATGAATAGGATCACCCCCAAAAAAACAGAAGAAAACCCCAAAACCCATGAATCTGCCCCCAAAGTCCCCCTAAACCTACCTGATGTTCTCCAAAACCCACAATTTACACTTTTCCACTATGATGACCATGGAAAACCCAACGAAACCCAACGGAGACCCCAAAACACATCAAAAACACCCCAAAAAACATATGGATCAGAAGAAAAAACAGAAGAAAACCCCAAAACCCATGAATCTGCCCCAAAAGTCCCCATAAACCTACCTGATGATCTCCAAAACACACAATTTACACTTTTCCACCATGATGACCATGGAAAACCCAACGAAACCTGACGGTGAAACCAAAACAAGTCAAAAAAAAGAACAAAAAAGAAAGGGATCACCCCCAAAATTGGAAGAAAAACCCTCAAAATCATAGATCCACACCAAAACCACCCTAAACCTACCTGATGTTCTCCAATACCCACAATTTAAAATTTTCCACCATAATGACCACGGAAAACCCAACGAAACCCAACGGAGACCCGAAAACACGTCAAAAACACCCCAAACAAGAACGGAATCACCACCAAAACTGGAAGAAAATCCCCAAAAACGAAGGAACCAATTCCAAAACCACCCTAAACCTACCTGATGTTCTCCAAAACCCACAATTTACACTTTTTCAACATGATGACCAATGAGAACCCAACAAAACCCAACGGAGACCCCATAACACGCCAGAAACACCCCAAAAAAGAACAGGATCACCCCAAAAAAACAGAAGAAGAGCCCAAATACCATGAATCCACCCCAAAAGTCCCCATAAACCTACCTGAAGTTATCCAAAACCCACAATTTACACTTTTCCACCATGATGCCAACGGAAAACCCAACGAAACCCAACAGAGACCAAAAAACAAGTCAAAAAAAAAAAAAAAACAAAACAATAACGGGATAACAACTAAAAACGAAAGAATACCCCAAAAGCCATAGATCCACACCAAAAGTCCCCCTAAACCTACCTGATGTTCCCCAAAACCCACAATTTACCCTTTTCCACCATGATGACCAACATGAACCAAACGAAAACCCAAAGGAGACCACAAAACACGTCAAAAACACCCCAAAAAAGAACGGGATCAACCCCAAAACCGAAAGAAAAACCTAAAAGCCATTTATCCAACACAAAAGTCCCCCTAAACCTACCTGATGTTCTCCAAAACCCACAATTTACACTTTTTCACAATGATGACCATGGAAAACCCAACGAAACCCGACGGAGAAACCAAAACACGTCTAAAAAAAAGAACACAAAAGAAAGAGATCACCCCCAATATTGGAAGAAAATCCCTCAAATTCATAGATCCACACCAAAACCACCCTAAACCTGCCCGATGTTCTACAAAACACACAATTTAAATTTTCCACAATAATGACCACGGAAAACCCAACGAAACCCAACAGAGACCCCAAAACACGTCAAAAACACCCCAAACAAGAACGGAATCACCCCCAAAACTGGAAGAAAATCCCCAAAAACCAAGGAACCAATTCCAAAACCACCCTAAACCTACCTGATGTTCTCCAAATCCCAAAGTCCACTCCCAACCACCATAAAACCCATTAGGAACTCAACAAAACGCAACGGAAACCACAAAACACCTCAAAGAATACCCAAAAGCGAACCGGATCAGAAGAAAATACGTGATTAACCCCCCAAAAAAACCCTTAAACCTACCTGATGTTCTCCTAAATGTACAATCCACTCCCAACCCCTATAAAGATTATTAGGAACCCAACGAAACCCATCGGGGACCCCAAAACAAGTCAAAAGAAAACAAAACAAGAACGGGATAACCCCTAAAAACGAAAGAATACCCCAAAAGCCATAGATCCACACCAAAAGTCCCCCTAAACCTACCTGATGTTCCCCAAAACCCACAATTTACCCTTTTCCACCATCATGACCAACATGAACCAAACGAAAACCCAAAGGAGACCACAAAACACGTCAAAAACACCCCAAAAAAGAACGGGATCAACCCCAAAACCGAAAGAAAAACCTAAAAGCCATTGATCCAACACAAAAGTCCCCCTAAACCTACCTGATGTTCTCCAAAACCCACAATTTACACTTTTTCACCATGATGACCAATGAGAACCCAACAAAACCCAACGGAGACCCCATAACACGCCAGAAACACCCCAAAAAAGAACAGGATCACCCCAAAAAAACAGAAGAAGAGCCCAAATACCATGAATCCACCCCAAAAGTCCCCATAAACCTACCTGAAGTTATCCAAAACCCACAATTTACACTTTTCCACCATGATGCCAAAGGAAAACCCAACAAAACCCAACGGAGACCCAAAAACACGTCAAAAACACCCCAAACAAGAACGGAATCACCCCCAAAACTGGAAGGAAATCCCCAAAAACCAAGGATCCAATTCCAAAACCACCCTAAACCTACCTGATGTTCTCCAAATCCCAAAGTCCACTCCCAACCACCATAAAACACATTAGGAACTCAACGAAATGCAACGGAAACCCCAAAACACGTCAAAAACACCCCAAACAAGAACGGGATCACCCCTAAAAAAGAAAGAAAACCCCAAAAGACATTGATCCACACCAAAAGTCCCCCTAAACCTACCTGAAGTTCTCCAAAACCCACAATTTACACTTTTCCAACATGATGACCAACAAGAACCCAACGAAACCCAACAGAGACCCCAAAACAAGTCAAAAACACGCAAAGCAAGAACGGGATAACACCCAAAAAAGAAATAAAACCCCAAAAAATATAGATCCACCCCAAAACCACCCTAAACCTACCTGATGTTCTCCAAAACCCACAATTTAACCTTTTCCACAATGATGACCATGGAAAACCTACGAAACACAACGGAGACCCCAAAACACCTCAAAAACACTCCAAAAAAGAACGGGATCACCTCAAAAAAGAAAGAAAATGACAAAAACCATAGATCCACCCCAAAACCACACTAAACCTACCTGATGTTCTCCAAAACCCAAAATTTAACATTTTCCACAATGATGACCACGGAAAACGAACGAAACACAAGGGAGACAAAAAAAAGGCCAAAAACACCCCAAACAAGAACGGGATCACCCCAAAACTGGAAGAAAATCCCCCAAAATCATAGATCCACCCAAAACCACCCTAAACCTACCTGATGTTCTCCAAAACCCACAATTTACACTTTTCCACCATTATGACCTACGAAACCCAACAAAACCCAACGGAGACACAAAAACACGTCAAAAACAACCCAAAAATGAATAGGATCACCCCCAAAAAAACAGAAGAAAACCCCAAAAACCATGAATCTGCCCCAAAAGTCCACCTAAACCTACCTGATGTTCTCCAAAACCCACAATTTACATTTTTCCACTATGATGACCATGGAAAACCCAACGAAACCCAACGGAGACCCCAAAACACATCAAAAACACCCCAAAAAACATATGGATCAGAAGAAAAAACAGAAGAAAACACCAAAACCCATGAATCTGCCCCAAAAGTCCCCATAAACCTACCTGATGATCTCCAAAACACACAATTTACACTTTTCCACCATGATGACCATGGAAAACCCAACGAAACCCAACGGAGACCCCAAAACACGTCAAAAACACCCCAAACAAGAACGGAATCACCCCCAAAACTGGAAGAAAATCCCCAAAAAACAAGGATCCAATTCCAAAACCACCCTAAACCTACCTGATGTTCTCCAAATCCCAAAGTCCACTCCCAACCACCATAAAACCCATTAGGAACTCAACAAAACGCAACGGAAACCACAAAACACCTCAAAAAATACCCAAAAGCGAACCGGATCAGAAGAAAATACGTGATGAACCCCCCAAAAAAAACCTTAATCCTACCTGATGTTCTCCTAAATGTACAATCCACTCCCAACCCCTATAAAGCCCATTAGGAACCCAACGAAACCCATCAGGGACCCCAAAACAAGTCAAAAGAAAACAAAACAAGAACGGGATAACCCCTAAAAACGAAAGAATACCCCAAAAGCCATAGATCCACACCAAAAGTCCCCCTAAACCTACCTGATGTTCCCCAAAACCCACAATTTACCCTTTTCCACCATCATGACCAACATGAACCAAACGAAAACCCAAAGGAGACCACAAAACACGTCAAAAACACCCCAAAAAAGAACGGGATCAACCCCAAAACCGAAAGAAAAACCTAAAAGCCATTGATCCAACACAAAAGTCCCCCTAAACCTACCTGATGTTCTCCAAAACCCACAATTTACACTTTTTCACCATGATGACCAATGAGAACCCAACAAAACCCAACGGAGACCCCATAACACGCCAGAAACACCCCAAAAAAGAACAGGATCACCCCAAAAAAACAGAAGAAGAGCCCAAATACCATGAATCCACCCCAAAAGTCCCCATAAACCTACCTGAAGTTATCCAAAACCCACAATTTACACTTTTCCACCATGATGCCAAAGGAAAACCCAACGAAACCCAACGGAGACCCAAAAACACGTCAAAAACACCCCAAACAAGAACGGAATCACCCCCAAAACTGGAAGGAAATCCCCAAAAACCAAGGATCCAATTCCAAAACCACCCTAAACCTACCTGATGTTCTCCAAATCCCAAAGTCCACTCCCAACCACCATAAAACACATTAGGAACTCAACGAAATGCAACGGAAACCCCAAAACACGTCAAAAACACCCCAAACAAGAACGGGATCACCCCTAAAAAAGAAAGAAAACCCCAAAAGACATTGATCCACCCCAAAAGTCCCCCTAAACCTACCTGAAGTTCTCCAAAACCCACAATTTACACTTTTCCAACATGATGACCAACAAGAACCCAACGAAACCCAACAGAGACCCCAAAACAAGTCAAAAACACGCAAAGCAAGAACGGGATAACACCCAAAAAAGAAATAAAACCCCAAAAAATATAGATCCACCCCAAAACCACCCTAAACCTACCTGATGTTCTCCAAAACCCACAATTTAACCTTTTCCACAATGATGACCATGGAAAACCTACGAAACACAACGGAGACCCCAAAACACCTCAAAAACACCCCAAAAAAGAACGGGATCACCTCAAAAAAGAAAGAAAATGACAAAAACCATAGATCCACCCCAAAACCACACTAAACCTACCTGATGTTCTCCAAAACCCAAAATTTAACATTTTCCACAATGATGACCACGGAAAACGAACGAAACACAAGGGAGACAAAAAAAAGGCCAAAAACACCCCAAACAAGAACGGGATCACCCCAAAACTGGAAGAAAATCCCCCAAAATCATAGATCCACCCAAAACCACCCTAAACCTACCTGATGTTCTCCAAAACCCACAATTTACACTTTTTCACCATGATGACCAATGAGAACCCAACAAAACCCAACGGAGACCCCATAACACGCCAGAAACACCCCAAAAAAGAACAGGATCACCCCAAAAAAACAGAAGAAGAGCCCAAATACCATGAATCCACCCCAAAAGTCCACCTAAACCTACCTGATGTTCTCCAAAACACACAATTTACACTTTTCCACTATGATGACCATGGAAAACCCAACGAAACCCAACGGAGACCCCAAAACACATCAAAAACACCCCAAAAAACATATGGATCAGAAGAAAAAACAGAAGAAAACCCCAAAACCCATGAATCTGCCTCAAAAGTCCCCATAAACCTACCTGATGATCTCCAAAACACACAATTTACACTTTTCCACCATGATGACCATGGAAAACCCAACGAAACCTGACGGTGAAAACAAAACAAGTCAAAAAAAAGAACAAAAAAGAAAGGGATCACCCCCAAAATTGGAAGAAAAATCCTCAAAATCATAGATCCACACCAAAACCACCCTAAACCTACCCGATGTTCTCCAAAACCCACAATTTAAAATTTTCCACCATAATGACCACGGAAAACCCAACGAAACCCAACGGAGACCCCAAAACACGTCAAAAACACCCCAAACAAGAACGGAATCACCCCCAAAACTGGAAGAAAATCCCCAAAAACCAAGGAACCAATTCCAAAACCACCTTAAACCTACCTGATGTTCTCCAAATCCCAAAGTCCACTCCCAACCACCATAAAACCCATTAGGAACTCAACAAAACGCAACGGAAACCACAAAACACCTCAAAAAATACCCAAAAGCGAACCGGATCAGAAGAAAATACGTGATTAACCCCCCCAAAAAAACCTTAATCCTACCTGATGTTCTCCTAAATGTACAATCCACTCCCAACCCCTATAAAGCCCATTAGGAACCCAACGAAACCCATCGGGGACCCCAAAACAAGTCAAAAGAAAACAAAACAAGAACGGGATAACCCCTAAAAACGAAAGAATACCCCAAAAGCCATAGATCCACACCAAAAGTCCCCCTAAACCTACCTGATGTTCCCCAAAACCCACAATTTACCCTTTTCCACCATGATGACCAACATGAACCAAACGAAAACCCAAAGGAGACCACAAAACACGTCAAAAACACCCCAAAAAAGAACGGGATCAACCCCAAAACCGAAAGAAAAACCTAAAAGCCATTGATCCAACACAAAAGTCCCCCTAAACCTACCTGATGTTCTCCAAAACCCACAATTTACACTTTTTCACCATGATGACCAATGAGAACCCAACAAAACCCAACGGAGACCCCATAACACGCCAGAAACACCCCAAAAAAGAACTGGATCACCCCAAAAAAACAGAAGAAGAGCCCAAATACCATGAATCCACCCCAAAAGTCCCCATAAAACTACCTGAAGTTATCCAAAACCCACAATTTACACTTTTCCACCATGATGCCAACGGAAGACCCAACGAAACCCAACGGAGAACCCAAAACACGTAAAAAAAAAAAAAAAAAAAAAAAAAAAATGAAAGAAAGAAAGGGATCACCCCCAAAATTGGAAGAAAATCCCTCAAAATCATAGATCCACCCCCAAACCACCCTAAACCTACCTGACGATCTCCAAAACCCACAATTTAAACTTTTCCACTATAATGACCACAGAAAACACAACGAAACCCAACAGAGAACAAAAAACAAGTCAAAAAAAAAAACAAAACAAGAACGGGATAACCCCTAAAAACGAAAGAATACCCCAAAAGCCATAGATCCACACCAAAAGTCCCCCTAAACCTACCTGATGTTCCCCAAAACCCACATTTTACCCTTTTCCACCATCATGACCAACATGAACCAAACGAAAACCCAAAGGAGACCACAAAACACGTCAAAAACACCCCAAAAAAGAACGGGATCACCTCCAAAACTGAAAGAAAATCCCCAAAAATCACGGATCCAATCCCAAAACCACCCTAAACCTACCTAACGTTCTCCAAAACACAAAATTTACACTTTTCCAACATGATGACAATGGAAAACCCAACGAAACACAACGGAGACCGCAAAACACGCCAGAAACACCCCAAAAAAAGAACAGGATCACCCCAAAAAAACAGAAGAAGAGCCCAAATACCATGAATCCACCCCAAAAGTCCCCCTAAACCTACCTGATGTTCTCCAAAACCCACAATTTACACTTTTTCACCATGATGACCAATGAGAACCCAACAAAACCCAACGGAGACCCCATAACATGCCAGAAACACCCCAAAAAAGAACAGGATAACCCCAAAAAAACAGAAGAAGAGCCCAAATACCATGAATCCACCCCAAAAGTCCCCATAAACCTACCTGAAGTTATCCAAAACCCACAATTTACACTTTTCCACCATGATGCCAAAGGAAAACCCAACAAAACCCAACGGAGACCCCAAAACACGTCAAAAACACCCCAAAAAACAAATAGATCAGAAGAAAAAAGAAGAAGAAAACCCCAAATACCATGAATCTTACCCAAAAGTCCCCATAAACCTACCTGATATTCTCAAAAACACACAATTTACACTTTTCCACAATGATGACCATGGAAAACCCAACGAAACCCAACGGAGACCCAAAAACACGTCAAAAACACCCCAAACAAGAACGGAATCACCCCCAAAACTGGAAGGAAATCCCCAAAAACCAAGGATCCAATTCCAAAACCACCCTAAACCTACCTGATGTTCTCCAAATCCCAAAGTCCACTCCCAACCACCATAAAACACATTAGGAACTCAACGAAACGCAACGTAAAACCCCAAAACACGTCAAAAACTCCCCAAACAAGAATGGGATCACCCCCAAAAAAGAAATAAAATCCCAAAAGACATTGATCCACCCCAAAAGTCCCCCTAAACCTACCTGAAGTTCTCCAAAACCCACAATTTACACTTTTCCAACATGATGACCAACAAGAACCCAACGAAACCCAACAGAGACCCCAAAACAAGTCAAAAACACGCAAAGCAAGAACGGGATAACACCCAAAAAAGAAATAAAACCCCCAAAAATATAGATCCACCCCAAAACCACCCTAGACCTACCTGATGTTCTCCAAAACCCACAATTTAACCTTTTCCACAATGATGACCATGGAAAACCTACGAAACACAACGGAGACCCCAAAACACCTCAAAAACACCCCAAAAAAGAACGGGATCACCTCAAAAAAGAAAGAAAATGACAAAAACCATAGATCCACCCCAAAACCACACTAAACCTACCTGATGTTCTCCAAAACCCAAAATTTAACATTTTCCACAATGATGACCACGGAAAACGAACGAAACACAAGGCAGACAAAAAAAAAGGCCAAAACCACCCCAAACAAGAACGGGATCACCCCAAAACTGGAAGAAAATCCCCCAAAATCATAGATCCACCCAAAACCACCCTAAACCTACCTGATGTTCTCCAAAACCCACAATTTACACTTTTCCACCATTATGACCTACGAAACCCAACAAAACCCAACGGAGACACAAAAACACGTCAAAAACTACCCAAAAATGAATAGGATCACCCCCAAAAAAACAGAAGAAAACCCCAAAAACCATGAATCCACCCCAAAAGTCCCCCTAAACCTACCTGATGTTCTCCAAAACCCACAATTTACACTTTTCCACTATGATGACCATGGAAAACCCAACGAAACCCAACGGAGACCCCAAAACACATCAAAAACACCCCAAAAAACATATGGATCAGAAGAAAAAACAGAAGAAAACCCCAAAACCCATGAATCTGCCCCAAAAGTCCCCATAAACCTACCTGATGATCTCCAAAACACACAATTTACACTTTTCCACCATGATGACCATGGAAAACCCAACGAAACCCAACGGAGACCCCAAAACACGTCAAAAACACCCCGAACAAGAACGGAATCACCCCCAAAACTGGAAGAAAATCCCCAAAAACCAAGGATCCAATTCCAAAACCACCCTAAACCTACCTGATGTTCTCCAAATCCCAAAGTCCACTCCCAACCACCATAAAACCCATTAGGAACTCAACAAAACGCAACGGAAACCACAAAACACCTCAAAAAATACCCAAAAGCGAACCGGATCAGAAGAAAATACGTGATGAACCCCCCAAAAAAAACCTTAATCCTACCTGATGTTCTCCTAAATGTACAATCTACTCCCAACCCCGATAAAGCCCATTAGGAACCCAACGAAACCCATCAGGGACCCCAAAACAAGTCAAAAGAAAACAAAACAAGAACGGGATAACCCCTAAAAACGAAAGAATACCCCAAAAGCCATAGATCCACACCAAAAGTCCCCCTAAACCTACCTGATGTTCCCCAAAACCCACAATTTACCCTTTTCCACCATCATGACCAACATGAACCAAACGAAAACCCAACAGAGACCCCAAAACAAGTCAAAAACACGCAAAGCAAGAACGGGATAACACCCAAAAAAGAAATAAAACCCCAAAAAATATAGATCCACCCAAAACCACCCTAAACCTACCTGATGTTCTCCAAAACCCACAATTTAACCTTTTCCACAATGATGAACATGGAAAACCTACGAAACACAACGGAGACCCCAAAACACCTCAAAAACACCCCAAAAAAGAACGGGATCACCTCAAAAAAGAAAGAAAATGACAAAAACCATAGATCCACCCCAAAACCACACTAAACCTACCTGATGTTCTCCAAAACCCAAAATTTAACATTTTCCACAATGATGACCACGGAAAACGAACGAAACACAAGGCAGACAAAAAAAAGGCCAAAAACACCCCAAACAAGAACGGGATCACCCCAAAACTGGAAGAAAATCCCCCAAAATCATAGATCCACCCAAAACCACCCTAAACCTACCTGATGTTCTCCAAAACCCACAATTTACACTTTTCCACCATTATGACCTACGAAACCCAACAAAACCCAACGGAGACACAAAAACACGTCAAAAACAACCCAAAAATGAATAGGATCACCCCCAAAAAACCAGAAGAAAACCCCAAAACCCATGAATCTGCCCCAAAAGTCCCCCTAAACCTACCTGATGTTCTCCAAAACACACAATTTACACTTTTCCACTATGATGACCATGGAAAACCCAACGAAACCCAACGGAGACCCCAAAACACATCAAAAACACCCCAAAAAACATATGGATCAGAAGAAAAAACAGAAGAAAACCCCAAAACCCATGAATCTGCCCCAAAAGTCCCCATAAACCTACCTGATGATCTCCAAAACACACAATTTACACTTTTCCACCATGATGACCATGGAAAACCCAACGAAACCTGACGGTGAAACAAAAACAAGTCAAAAAAAAGAACAAAAAAGAAAGGGATCACCCCCAAAATTGGAAGAAAAATCCTCAAAATCATAGATCCACACCAAAACCACCCTAAACCTACCCGATGTTCTCCAAAACCCACAATTTAAAATTTTCCACCATAATGACCACGGAAAACCCAACGAAACCCAACAGAGACCCCAAAACACGTCAAAAACACCCCAAACAAGAACGGAATCACCCCCAAAACTGGAAGAAAATCCCCAAAAACCAAGGAACCAATTCCAAAACCACCCTAAACCTACCTGATGTTCTCCAAATCCCAAAGTCCACTCCCAACCACCATAAAACCCATTAGGAACTCAACAAAACGCAACGGAAACCACAAAACACCTCAAAAAATACCCAAAAGCGAACCGGATCAGAAGAAAATACGTGATTAACCCCCCCAAAAAAACCTTAATCCTACCTGATGTTCTCCTAAATGTACAATCCACTCCCAACCCCTATAAAGCCCATTAGGAACCCAACGAAACCCATCGGGGACCCCAAAACAAGTCAAAAGAAAACAAAACAAGAACGGGATAACCCCTAAAAACGAAAGAATACCCCAAAAGCCATAGATCCACACCAAAAGTCCCCCTAAACCTACCTGATGTTCCCCAAAACCCACAATTTACCCTTTTCCACCATGATGACCAACATGAACCAAACGAAAACCCAAAGGAGACCACAAAACACGTCAAAAACACCCCAAAAAAGAACGGGATCAACCCCAAAACCGAAAGAAAAACCTAAAAGCCATTGATCCAACACAAAAGTCCCCCTAAACCTACCTGATGTTCTCCAAAACCCACAATTTACACTTTTTCACCATGATGACCAATGAGAACCCAACAAAACCCAACGGAGACCCCATAACACGCCAGAAACACCCCAAAAAAGAACAGGATCACCCCAAAAAAACAGAAGAAGAGCCCAAATACCATGAATCCACCCCAAAAGTCCCCATAAACCTACCTGAAGTTATCCAAAACCCACAATTTACACTTTTCCACCATGATGCCAACGGAAAACCCAACGAAACCCAACGGAGAACCCAAAACACGTAAAAAAAAAAAAAAAAAAAAAAAAAAAATGAAAGAAAGAAAGGGATCACCCCCAAAATTGGAAGAAAATCCCTCAAAATCATAGATCCACCCCCAAACCACCCTAAACCTACCTGACGATCTCCAAAACCCACAATTTAAACTTTTCCACTATAATGACCACAGAAAACACAACGAAACCCAACAGAGAACAAAAAACAAGTCAAAAAAAAAAACAAAACAAGAACGGGATAACCCCTAAAAACGAAAGAATACCCCAAAAGCCATAGATCCACACCAAAAGTCCCCCTAAACCTACCTGATGTTCTCCAAAACCCACATTTTACCCTTTTCCACCATCATGACCAACATGAACCAAACGAAAACCCAAAGGAGACCACAAAACACGTCAAAAACACCCCAAAAAAGAACGGGATCACCTCCAAAACTGAAAGAAAATCCCCAAAAATCACGGATCCAATCCCAAAACCACCCTAAACCTACCTAACGTTCTCCAAAACACAAAATTTACACTTTTCCAACATGATGACAATGGAAAACCCAACGAAACACAACGGAGACCGCAAAACACGCCAGAAACACCCCAAAAAAAGAACAGGATCACCCCAAAAAAACAGAAGAAGAGCCCAAATACCATGAATCCACCCCAAAAGTCCCCCTAAACCTACCTGATGTTCTCCAAAACCCACAATTTACACTTTTTCACCATGATGACCAATGAGAACACAACAAAACCCAACGGAGACCCCAAAACACGTCAAAAACACCCCAAAAAACAAATAGATCAGAAGAAAAAAGAAGAAGAAAACCCCAAATACCATGAATCTTACCCAAAAGTCCCCATAAACCTACCTGATATTCTCAAAAACACACAATTTACACTTTTCCACAATGATGACCATGGAAAACCCAACGAAACCCAACGGAGACCCAAAAACACGTCAAAAACACCCCAAACAAGAAAGGAATCACCCCCAAAACTGGAAGGAAATCCCCAAAAACCAAGGATCCAATTCCAAAACCACCCTAAACCTACCTGATGTTCTCCAAATCCCAAAGTCCACTCCCAACCACCATAAAACACATTAGGAACTCAACGAAAAGCAACGTAAAACCCCAAAACACGTCAAAAACTCCCCAAACAAGAATGGGATCACCCCCAAAAAAGAAATAAAATCCCAAAAGACATTGATCCACCCCAAAAGTCCCCCTAAACCTACCTGAAGTTCTCCAAAACCCACAATTTACACTTTTCCAACATGATGACCAACAAGAACCCAACGAAACACAACAGAGACCCCAAAACAAGTCAAAAACACGCAAAGCAAGAACGGGATAACACCCAAAAAAGAAATAAAACCCCCAAAAATATAGATCCACCCCAAAACCACCCTAAACCTACCTGATGTTCTCCAAAACCCGCAATTTAACCTTTTCCACAATGATGACCATGGAAAACCTACGAAACACAACGGAGACCCCAAAACACCTCAAAAACACCCCAAAAAAGAACGGGATCACCTCAAAAAAGAAAGAAAATGACAAAAACCATAGATCCACCCCAAAACCACACTAAACCTACCTGATGTTCTCCAAAACCCAAAATTTAACATTTTCCACAATGATGACCACGGAAAACGAACGAAACACAAGGGAGACCAAAAAAGGGCCAAAACCACCCCAAACAAGAACGGCATCACCCCAAAACTGGAAGAAAACCCCCCAAAATCATAGATCCACCCAAAACCACCCTAAACCTACCTGATGTTCTCCAAAACCCACAATTTACACTTTTCCACCATTATGACCTACGAAACCCAACAAAACCCAACGGAGACACAAAAACACGTCAAAAACAACCCAAAAATGAATAGGATCACCCCCAAAAAAACAGAAGAAAACCCCAAAAACCATGAATCCACCCCAAAAGTCCCCCTAAACCTACCTGATGTTCTCCAAAACCCACAATTTACACTTTTCCACTATGATGACCATGGAAAACCCAACGAAACCCAACGGAGACCCCAAAACACATCAAAAACACCCCAAAAAACATATGGATCAGAAGAAAAAACAGAAGAAAACCCCAAAACCCATGAATCTGCCCCAAAAGTCCCCATAAACCTACCTGATGATCTCCAAAACACACAATTTACACTTTTCCACCATGATGACCATGGAAAACCCAACGAAACCCAACGGAGACCGCAAAACACGTCAAAAACACCCCAAACAAGAACGGAATCACCCCCAAAACTGGAAGAAAATCCCCAAAAACCAAGGAACCAATTCCAAAACCACCCTAAACCTACCTGATGTTCTCCAAATCCCAAAGTCCACTCCCAACCACCATAAAACCCATTAGGAACTCAACAAAATGCAACGGAAACCACAAAACACCTCAAAAAATACCCAAAAGCGAACCGGATCAGAAGAAAATACGTGATGAACCCCCCAAAAAAAACCTTAATCCTACCTGATGTTCTCCTAAATGTACAATCCACTCCCAACCCCGATAAAGCCCATTAGGAACCCAACGAAACCCATCAGGGACCCCAAAACAAGTCAAAAGAAAACAGAACAAGAACGGGATAACCCCTAAAAATGAAAGAATACCCCAAAAGCCATAGATCCACACCAAAAGTCCCCCTAAACCTACCTGATGTTCCCCAAAACCCACAATTTACCCTTTTCCACCATCATGACCAACATGAACCAAACGAAAACCCAACAGAGACCCCAAAACAAGTCAAAAACACGCAAAGCAAGAACGGGATAACACCCAAAAAAGAAATAAAACCCCAAAAAATATAGATCCACCCAAAACCACCCTAAACCTACCTGATGTTCTCCAAAACCCACAATTTAACCTTTTCCACAATGATGAACATGGAAAACCTACGAAACACAACGGAGACCCCAAAACACCTCAAAAACACCCCAAAAAAGAACGGGATCACCTCAAAAAAGAAAGAAAATGACAAAAACCATAGATCCACCCCAAAACCACACTAAACCTACCTGATGTTCTCCAAAACCCAAAATTTAACATTTTCCACAATGATGACCACGGAAAACGAACGAAACACAAGGCAGACAAAAAAAAGGCCAAAAACACCCCAAACAAGAACGGGATCACCCCAAAACTGGAAGAAAATCCCCCAAAATCATAGATCCACCCAAAACCACCCTAAACCTACCTGATGTTCTCCAAAACCCACAATTTACACTTTTCCACCATTATGACCTACGAAACCCAACAAAACCCAACGGAGACACAAAAACACGTCAAAAACAACCCAAAAATGAATAGGATCACCCCCAAAAAACCAGAAGAAAACCCCAAAACCCATGAATCTGCCCCAAAAGTCCCCCTAAACCTACCTGATGTTCTCCAAAACACACAATTTACACTTTTCCACTATGATGACCATGGAAAACCCAACGAAACCCAACGGAGACCCCAAAACACATCAAAAACACCCCAAAAAACATATGGATCAGAAGAAAAAACAGAAGAAAACCCCAAAACCCATGAATCTGCCCCAAAAGTCCCCATAAACCTACCTGATGATCTCCAAAACACACAATTTACACTTTTCCACCATGATGACCATGGAAAACCCAACGAAACCTGACGGTGAAACAAAAACAAGTCAAAAAAAAGAACAAAAAAGAAAGGGATCACCCCCAAAATTGGAAGAAAAATCCTCAAAATCATAGATCCACACCAAAACCACCCTAAACCTACCCGATGTTCTCCAAAACCCACAATTTAAAATTTTCCACCATAATGACCACGGAAAACCCAACGAAACCCAACAGAGACCCCAAAACACGTCAAAAACACCCCAAACAAGAACGGAATCACCCCCAAAACTGGAAGAAAATCCCCAAAAACCAAGGAACCAATTCCAAAACCACCCTAAACCTACCTGATGTTCTCCAAATCCCAAAGTCCACTCCCAACCACCATAAAACCCATTAGGAACTCAACAAAACGCAACGGAAACCACAAAACACCTCAAAAAATACCCAAAAGCGAACCGGATCAGAAGAAAATACGTGATTAACCCCCCCAAAAAAACCTTAATCCTACCTGATGTTCTCCTAAATGTACAATCCACTCCCAACCCCTATAAAGCCCATTAGGAACCCAACGAAACCCATCGGGGACCCCAAAACAAGTCAAAAGAAAACAAAACAAGAACGGGATAACCCCTAAAAACGAAAGAATACCCCAAAAGCCATAGATCCACACCAAAAGTCCCCCTAAACCTACCTGATGTTCCCCAAAACCCACAATTTACCCTTTTCCACCATGATGACCAACATGAACCAAACGAAAACCCAAAGGAGACCACAAAACACGTCAAAAACACCCCAAAAAAGAACGGGATCAACCCCAAAACCGAAAGAAAAACCTAAAAGCCATTGATCCAACACAAAAGTCCCCCTAAACCTACCTGATGTTCTCCAAAACCCACAATTTACACTTTTTCACCATGATGACCAATGAGAACCCAACAAAACCCAACGGAGACCCCATAACACGCCAGAAACACCCCAAAAAAGAACAGGATCACCCCAAAAAAACAGAAGAAGAGCCCAAATACCATGAATCCACCCCAAAAGTCCCCATAAACCTACCTGAAGTTATCCAAAACCCACAATTTACACTTTTCCACCATGATGCCAACGGAAAACCCAACGAAACCCAACGGAGAACCCAAAACACGTAAAAAAAAAAAAAAAAAAAAAAAAAAAATGAAAGAAAGAAAGGGATCACCCCCAAAATTGGAAGAAAATCCCTCAAAATCATAGATCCACCCCCAAACCACCCTAAACCTACCTGACGATCTCCAAAACCCACAATTTAAACTTTTCCACTATAATGACCACAGAAAACACAACGAAACCCAACAGAGAACAAAAAACAAGTCAAAAAAAAAAACAAAACAAGAACGGGATAACCCCTAAAAACGAAAGAATACCCCAAAAGCCATAGATCCACACCAAAAGTCCCCCTAAACCTACCTGATGTTCCCCAAAACCCACATTTTACCCTTTTCCACCATCATGACCAACATGAACCAAACGAAAACCCAAAGGAGACCACAAAACACGTCAAAAACACCCCAAAAAAGAACGGGATCACCTCCAAAACTGAAAGAAAATCCCCAAAAATCACGGATCCAATCCCAAAACCACCCTAAACCTACCTAACGTTCTCCAAAACACAAAATTTACACTTTTCCAACATGATGACAATGGAAAACCCAACGAAACACAACGGAGACCGCAAAACACGCCAGAAACACCCCAAAAAAAGAACAGGATCACCCCAAAAAAACAGAAGAAGAGCCCAAATACCATGAATCCACCCCAAAAGTCCCCCTAAACCTACCTGATGTTCTCCAAAACCCACAATTTACACTTTTTCACCATGATGACCAATGAGAACACAACAAAACCCAACGGAGACCCCAAAACACGTCAAAAACACCCCAAAAAACAAATAGATCAGAAGAAAAAAGAAGAAGAAAACCCCAAATACCATGAATCTTACCCAAAAGTCCCCATAAACCTACCTGATATTCTCAAAAACACACAATTTACACTTTTCCACAATGATGACCATGGAAAACCCAACGAAACCCAACGGAGACCCAAAAACACGTCAAAAACACCCCAAACAAGAAAGGAATCACCCCCAAAACTGGAAGGAAATCCCCAAAAACCAAGGATCCAATTCCAAAACCACCCTAAACCTACCTGATGTTCTCCAAATCCCAAAGTCCACTCCCAACCACCATAAAACACATTAGGAACTCAACGAAAAGCAACGTAAAACCCCAAAACACGTCAAAAACTCCCCAAACAAGAATGGGATCACCCCCAAAAAAGAAATAAAATCCCAAAAGACATTGATCCACCCCAAAAGTCCCCCTAAACCTACCTGAAGTTCTCCAAAACCCACAATTTACACTTTTCCAACATGATGACCAACAAGAACCCAACGAAACACAACAGAGACCCCAAAACAAGTCAAAAACACGCAAAGCAAGAACGGGATAACACCCAAAAAAGAAATAAAACCCCCAAAAATATAGATCCACCCCAAAACCACCCTAAACCTACCTGATGTTCTCCAAAACCCGCAATTTAACCTTTTCCACAATGATGACCATGGAAAACCTACGAAACACAACGGAGACCCCAAAACACCTCAAAAACACCCCAAAAAAGAACGGGATCACCTCAAAAAAGAAAGAAAATGACAAAAACCATAGATCCACCCCAAAACCACACTAAACCTACCTGATGTTCTCCAAAACCCAAAATTTAACATTTTCCACAATGATGACCACGGAAAACGAACGAAACACAAGGGAGACCAAAAAAGGGCCAAAACCACCCCAAACAAGAACGGCATCACCCCAAAACTGGAAGAAAACCCCCCAAAATCATAGATCCACCCAAAACCACCCTAAACCTACCTGATGTTCTCCAAAACCCACAATTTACACTTTTCCACCATTATGACCTACGAAACCCAACAAAACCCAACGGAGACACAAAAACACGTCAAAAACAACCCAAAAATGAATAGGATCACCCCCAAAAAAACAGAAGAAAACCCCAAAAACCATGAATCCACCCCAAAAGTCCCCCTAAACCTACCTGATGTTCTCCAAAACCCACAATTTACACTTTTCCACTATGATGACCATGGAAAACCCAACGAAACCCAACGGAGACCCCAAAACACATCAAAAACACCCCAAAAAACATATGGATCAGAAGAAAAAACAGAAGAAAACCCCAAAACCCATGAATCTGCCCCAAAAGTCCCCATAAACCTACCTGATGATCTCCAAAACACACAATTTACACTTTTCCACCATGATGACCATGGAAAACCCAACGAAACCCAACGGAGACCGCAAAACACGTCAAAAACACCCCAAACAAGAACGGAATCACCCCCAAAACTGGAAGAAAATCCCCAAAAACCAAGGAACCAATTCCAAAACCACCCTAAACCTACCTGATGTTCTCCAAATCCCAAAGTCCACTCCCAACCACCATAAAACCCATTAGGAACTCAACAAAACGCAACGGAAACCACAAAACACCTCAAAAAATACCCAAAAGCGAACCGGATCAGAAGAAAATACGTGATGAACCCCCCAAAAAAAACCTTAATCCTACCTGATGTTCTCCTAAATGTACAATCCACTCCCAACCCCGATAAAGCCCATTAGGAACCCAACGAAACCCATCAGGGACCCCAAAACAAGTCAAAAGAAAACAGAACAAGAACGGGATAACCCCTAAAAACGAAAGAATACCCCAAAAGCCATAGATCCACACCAAAAGTCCCCCTAAACCTACCTGATGTTCCCCAAAACCCACAATTTACCCTTTTCCACCATCATGACCAACATGAACCAAACGAAAACCCAACAGAGACCCCAAAACAAGTCAAAAACACGCAAAGCAAGAACGGGATAACACCCAAAAAAGAAATAAAACCCCAAAAAATATAGATCCACCCAAAACCACCCTAAACCTACCTGATGTTCTCCAAAACCCACAATTTAACCTTTTCCACAATGATGAACATGGAAAACCTACGAAACACAACGGAGACCCCAAAACACCTCAAAAACACCCCAAAAAAGAACGGGATCACCTCAAAAAAGAAAGAAAATGACAAAAACCATAGATCCACCCCAAAACCACACTAAACCTACCTGATGTTCTCCAAAACCCAAAATTTAACATTTTCCACAATGATGACCACGGAAAACGAACGAAACACAAGGCAGACAAAAAAAAGGCCAAAAACACCCCAAACAAGAACGGGATCACCCCAAAACTGGAAGAAAATCCCCCAAAATCATAGATCCACCCAAAACCACCCTAAACCTACCTGATGTTCTCCAAAACCCACAATTTACACTTTTCCACCATTATGACCTACGAAACCCAACAAAACCCAACGGAGACACAAAAACACGTCAAAAACAACCCAAAAATGAATAGGATCAACCCCCAAAAAAACAGAAGAAAACCCCAAAAACCATGAATCTGCCCCAAAAGTCCCCCTAAACCTACCTGATGTTCTCCAAAACACACAATTTACACTTTTTCACCATGATAACCAATGAGAACCCAACAAAACCCAACGGAGACCCCTTAACACGCCAGAAACACCCCAAAAAAGAACAGGATCACCCCAAAAAATGGAAGAAGAGCCCAAATACCATGAATCCACCCCAAAAGTCCCCCTAAACCTACCTGAAGTTATCCAAAACCCACAATTTACACTTTTCCACCATGATGCCAAAGGAATACCCAACGAAACCCAACGGAGACCCCAAAACACGTCAAAAAACACCCCAAAAAACAAATAGATCAGAAGAAAAAAGAAGAAGAAAACTCCAAATACCATGAATCTTACCCAAAAGTCCCCATAAACCTACCTGAAGTTCTCCAAAACCCACAATTTACACTTTTCCAACATGATGACCAACAAAAACCCAACGAAACACAAAAGAGACCCCAAAACAAGTCAAAAACACACAAAGCAAGAACGGGATAACACCCAAAAAAGAAATAAAACCCCAAAAAATATAGATCCACCCCAAAACCACCCTAAACCTACCTGATGTTCTCCAAAACCCACAATTTAACCTTTTCCACAATGATTACATTGGAAAACCTACGAAACACAACGGAGACCCCAAAACACCTCAAAAACACCCCAAAAAAGAACGGGATCACCTCAAAAAAGAAAGAAAATGACAAAAACCATAGATCCACCCCAAAACCACACTAAACCTACCTGATGTTCTCCAATACTCCACAGTTTACACTTTTCCACCATGATGACCAACAAGAACCCTACTAAAACCAAACGGAGACACCAAAACATGTCAAAAACACCGAAAAAAAGAACTGCATCACCCCAAAAAGAGAAGAAAAACCCAAATACCGTGAATCCACCCCAAAAGTCCCCTAAACCTACCTGAAGTTCTCCAAAACCCACAATCTACACTTGTCCACCATGATGACCACGGAAAACCCAACGAAACCCAACGGAGACACCAAAACACGTAAAAACCACCCCAAATAGAACGGGATCAACACAAAAAACGAAAGAAAACCCCAAAAGCCATAGATCCACCCCAAAAGTCCCCCTAAACCTACCAGATGTTCTCCAAAACCAACAATCTACACTTTTCCACCATGATGACCAACAAGGACCCAACTAAAACCAAACGGAGACACCAAAACATGTCAAAAACACCCCAAAAAAGAACTGCATCACCCCAAAAAGAGAAGAAAACCCCAAATACCATGAATCCACCCCAAAAGACCCCCTAAACCTACCTGAAGTTCTCCAAAACCCACAATCTACACTTTTCCACCATGATGAAAACGGAAAACCCAACAAAACCCTACGGAGACCCCAAAACACTTCAAAGACACCTCAAAAAAGGAACTGCATCACCCCAAAAAACAGAAGAAAACCTCAAATACCATGAATCCACCCCCAAAGTCCCCTAAACCTACTTGAAGTTCTCCAAAACCCACAATCTACACTTTTCCACCATGATGACAACGGAAAACCCAACGAAACCCAACGGAGACCCCAAAACACGTCAAAAACACCCCAAACAAGAACGGGATCAACACAAAAAACGAAAGAAAACCCCAAAAGCCATAGATCCACCCCAAAAGTCCCCCTAAACCTACCTGATATTCTCCAAAACCACTGAATTTACACTTTTCCACCATGATGACCAACAAGAACCCAACTAAAACCAAACGGAGACCCCAAAACATGTCAAAAACACCCCAAAAAAGGAACTGCATCACCCCAAAAAGAGAAGAAAAGCCCAAATACCATGAATCCACCCCAAAAGTCCCCTAAACCTACCTGAAGTTCTCCAAAACCCACAATCTACACTTTTCCACCATGATGACAACGGAAAACCCAACGAAACCCAACGGAGACCCCAAAACACGTCAAAAACAGCCCAAACAAGAACGGGATCAAAACAAAAAACGAAAGAAAACCCCAAAAGCCATAGATCCACCCCAAAAGTCCCCCTAAACCTACCTGATGTTCTCCAAAAACCCACAATCTACATTTTTCCACGATGATGACCAACAAGAACCCAACTAAAACCAAACGGAGACACCAAAACATGTCAAAAACACGCTAAAAAAGGAACTGCATCACCCAAAAAAACCAGAAGAAAAGCCCAAATACCATGAATCCACCCCAAAAGTCCCCTAAACCTACCTGAAGTTCTCCAAAACCCACAATCTACACTTTTCCACCATGATGACCACGGAAAACCCAACGAAACCCAACGGAGACACCAAAAAACGTAAAAAACACCCCAAATAGTACGGGATCAACACAAAAAAACGAAAGAAAACCCCAAAAGCCATAGATCCACCCCAAAGGTCCCCCTAAACCTACCAGATGTTCTCCAAAACCCCACAATTTACACTTTTCCACCATGATGACCAACAAGAACCCAACTAAAACACAACGGAGACCCCAAAACATGTCAAAAACACCCCAAAAAAGAACGGGATCACCCCAAAAAACAGAAGAAAGCCCCATATACCATGAATCCACCCCAAAAGTCCCCCTAAACCTACCTGATGTTCTCCAAAACCCACAATCTACACTTTTCCACCATGATGACCATGGATAACCCAACAAAAACCCAACGGAGACCCCAAAACACGTCAAAAACACCCCAAATAGAACGGGATAAACACAAAAAACGAAAGAAAACCCCAAAAGCCATAGATCCACCCCAAAAGTCCCCCTAAACCTACCTGATGTTCTCCAAAACCCACAATCTACACTTTTCCACCATGATGACCAACAAGAACCCAACTAAAACCAAACGGAGACACCAAAACATGTCAAAAACAGCCCAAACAATAATGGGATCAACACAAAAAACGAAAGAAAAGCCCATATACCATGAATCCACCCCAAAAGTCCCCTAAACCTACCTGAAGTTCTCCAAAACCCACAATCTACACTTTTCCACCATGATGACAACGGAAAACCCAACGAAACCTAACGGAGACACCAAAACACGTAAAAAACACCCCAAATAGAACGGGATCAACACAAAAAACGAAAGAAAACCCCAAAAGCCATAGATCCACCCCAAAAGTCCCCCTAAACCTACCTGATGTTCTCCAAAACCCACAATCTACACTTTTCCACCATGATGACCAACAAGAACCCAACTAAAACCAAACGGAGACACCAAAACATGTCAAAAACACCCCAAACAATAATGGGATCAACACAAAAAACGAAAGAAAACCCCATATACCATGAATCCACCCCAAAAGTCCCCTAAACCTACTTGAAGTTCTCCAAAACCCACAATCTACACTTTTCCACCATGATGACCACGGAAAACCCAACGAAACCCAACGGAGACACCAAAACACGTAAAAAACACCCCAAATAGAACGGGATCAACACAAAAAACGAAAGAAAACCTCAAAAGCCATAGATCCACCCCAAAAGTCCCCCTAAACCTACCAGATGTTCTGCAAAACCCCACAATTTACATTTTTCCACCATGATGACCAACAAGGACCCAACTAAAACCAAACGGAGACACCAAAACACGTCAAAAACACCCCAAACAAGAATGGGATCAACACAAAAAACGAAAGAAAACCACATATATCATGAATCCACCCGAAAAGTCCCCCTAAACCTACCTGATGTTCTCCAAAACCCACAATTTACACTTTTCCACCATGATGAGCAACAAGAACCCAACTAAAACCAAACGGAGACACCAAAACATGTCAAAAACACCCCAAAAAAGAACTGCATCGCCCCAAAAAGAGAAGAAAACGACAAATACCATGAATCCACCCCAAAAGTCCCCTAAACCTACCTGAAGTTCTCCAAAACCCACAATTTACACTTTTCCACCATCATGACAACGGAAAACCCAACAAAACCCTACGGAGACCACAAAACACGTCAAAAACACCCCAAAAAAGAACTGTATCACCCCAAAAAACAGAAGAAAACCCCATAAACCATGAATCCACCCCAAAAGTCCCCCTAAACCTACCTGAAGTTCTCCAAAACCCACAATCTACACTTTTCCACCATGATGACAACGGAAAACCCAACGAAACCCAACGGAGACCGCAAAACACGTCAAAAACAACCCAAACAAGAATGGGATCAACACAAAAAACGAAAGAAAACACCAAAAGCCATAGATCCACCCCAAAAGGTCCCCCTAAACCTACCTGAAGTTCTCCAAAAACCCACAATCTACACTTTTCCCCCATGATGACCAACAAGAACCCAACTAAAACCAAACGGAGACACCAAAACATGTCAAAAACAGCCCAAACAATAATGGGATCAACACAAAAAACGAAAGAAAAGCCCATATACCATGAATCCACCCCAAAAGTCCCCTAAACCTACCTGAAGTTCTCCAAAACCCACAATCTACACTTTTCCACCATGATGACCACGGAAAACCCAACGAAACCCAACGGAGACCCTAAAACACGTCAAAAACAACCCAAACAAGAATGGGATCAACACAAAAAACGAAAGAAAACACCAAAAGCCATAGATCCACCCCAAAAGTCCCCCTAAACCTAACAGATGTTCTCCAAAACCCACAATCTACACTTTTCCACCATGATGACCAACAAGAACCCAACTAAAACCAAACGGAGACCCCAAAACACGTCAAAAAACACCCAAAAAAGAACTGCATCACCCCCAAAAAAAACAGAAGAAAACACCATATACCATGAATCCACCCCAAAAGTCCCCCTAAACCTACCTGAAGTTCTCCAAAACCCACAATCTACACTTTTCCACCATGATGACCACGGAAAACCCAACGAAACCCAACGGAGACCGCAAAACACGTCAAAAACAACCCAAACAAGAATGGGATCAACACAAAAAACGAAAGAAAACACCAAAAGCCATAGATCCACCCCAAAAGGTCCCCCTAAACCTACCTGAAGTTCTCCAAAAACCCACAATCTACACTTTTCCCCCATGATGACCAACAAGAACCCAACTAAAACCAAACGGAGACACCAAAACATGTCAAAAACAGCCCAAAAAAGAACTGCATCACCCTAAGAAAGAGAAGAAAACCCCAAATACCATGAATCCACCCCAAAAGTCCCCTAAACCTACCTGAAGTTCTCCAAAACCCACAATCTACACTTTTCCACCATGATGACCACGGAAAACCCAACGAAACCCAACGGAGACCCTAAAACACGTCAAAAACAACCCAAACAAGAATGGGATCAACACAAAAAACGAAAGAAAACACCAAAAGCCATAGATCCACCCCAAAAGTCCCCCTAAACCTAACAGATGTTCTCCAAAACCCACAATTTACACTTTTCCACCATGATGACCAACAAGAACCCAACTAAAACCAAACGGAGACCACAAAACACGTCAAAAAACACCCAAAAAAGAACTGCATCACCCCCCAAAAAAACAGAAGAAAACACCATATATCATGAATCCACCCCAAAAGTCCCCCTAAACCTACCTGAAGTTCTCCAAAACCCACAATCTACACTTTTCCACCATGATGACCACGGAAAACCCAACGAAACCAACGGAGACACCAAAACACGTCAAAAACACCCCAAACAAGAACGGACTCAACACAAAAAACGAAAGAAAACCCCAAAAGCCATAGATCCACCCCAAAAGTCCCCCTAAACCTAACAGATGTTCTCCAAAACCCACAATCTAAACTTTTCCACAATGATGACCAACAAGAACGCAACTAAAACCAAACGGAGACCACAAAACATGTCAAAAACACCCCAAAAAAGGAACTGCATCACCCCAAAAAGAGAAGAAAAGCCCAAATACCATGAATCCACCCCAAAAGTCCCCTAAACCTACCTGAAGTTCTCCAAAACCCACAATCTACACTTTTCCACCATGATGACAACGGAAAACCCAACGAAACCCAACGGAGACCCCAAAACACGTCAAAAACAGCCCAAACAAGAACGGGATCAAAACAAAAAACGAAAGAAAACCCCAAAAGCCATAGATCCACCCCAAAAGTCCCCCTAAACCTACCTGATGTTCTCCAAAAACCCACAATCTACATTTTTCCACGATGATGACCAACAAGAACCCAACTAAAACCAAACGGAGACACCAAAACATGTCAAAAACACGCTAAAAAAGGAACTGCATCACCCAAAAAAAACAGAAGAAAAGCCCAAATACCATGAATCCACCCCAAAAGTCCCCTAAACCTACCTGAAGTTCTCCAAAACCCACAATCTACACTTTTCCACCATGATGACCACGGAAAACCCAACGAAACCCAACGGAGACACCAAAACACGTAAAAAACACCCCAAATAGAACGGGATCAACACAAAAAAACGAAAGAAAACCCCAAAAGCCATAGATCCACCCCAAAGGTCCCCCTAAACCTACCTGATGTTCTCCAAAACCCCACAATTTACACTTTTCCACCATGATGACCAACAAGAACCCAACTAAAACACAACGGAGACCCCAAAACATGTCAAAAACACCCCAAAAAAGAACGGGATCACCCCAAAAAACAGAAGAAAGCCCCATATACCATGAATCCACCCCAAAAGTCCCCTAAACCTACCTGATGTTCTCCAAAACCCACAATCTACACTTTTCCACCATGATGACCAACAAGAACCCAACTAAAACCAAACGGAGACACCAAAACATGTCAAAAACAGCCCAAACAATAATGGGATCAACACAAAAAACGAAAGAAAAGCCCATATACCATGAATCCACCCCAAAAGTCCCCTAAACCTACCTGAAGTTCTCCAAAACCCACAATCTACACTTTTCCACCATGATGACAACGGAAAACCCAACGAAACCTAACGGAGACACCAAAACACGTAAAAAACACCCCAAATAGAACGGGATCAACACAAAAAACGAAAGAAAACCCCAAAAGCCATAGATCCACCCCAAAAGTCCCCCTAAACCTACCTGATGTTCTCCAAAAACCCTACAATTTACACTTTTCCAACATGATGACCAACAAGAACCCAACTAAAACCAAACGGAGACACCAAAACACGTCAAAAACACCCCAAACAAGAATGGGATCAACACAAAAAACGAAAGAAAACCACATATATCATGAATCCACCCGAAAAGTCCCCCTAAACCTACCTGATGTTCTCCAAAACCCACAATTTACACTTTTCCACCATGATGAGCAACAAGAACCCAACTAAAACCAAACGGAGACACCAAAACATGTCAAAAACACCCCAAAAAAGAACTGCATCGCCCCAAAAAGAGAAGAAAACGACAAATACCATGAATCCACCCCAAAAGTCCCCTAAACCTACCTGAAGTTCTCCAAAACCCACAATTTACACTTTTCCACCATCATGACAACGGAAAACCCAACAAAACCCTACGGAGACCACAAAACACGTCAAAAACACCCCAAAAAAGAACTGTATCACCCCAAAAAACAGAAGAAAACCCCATAAACCATGAATCCACCCCAAAAGTCCCCCTAAACCTACCTGAAGTTCTCCAAAACCCACAATCTACACTTTTCCACCATGATGACAACGGAAAACCCAACGAAACCCAACGGAGACCGCAAAACACGTCAAAAACAACCCAAACAAGAATGGGATCAACACAAAAAACGAAAGAAAACACCAAAAGCCATAGATCCACCCCAAAAGGTCCCCCTAAACCTACCTGAAGTTCTCCAAAAACCCACAATCTACACTTTTCCCCCATGATGACCAACAAGAACCCAACTAAAACCAAACGGAGACACCAAAACATGTCAAAAACAGCCCAAAAAAGAACTGCATCACCCTAAGAAAGAGAAGAAAACCCCAAATACCATGAATCCACCCCAAAAGTCCCCTAAACCTACCTGAAGTTCTCCAAAACCCACAATCTACACTTTTCCACCATGATGACCACGGAAAACCCAACGAAACCCAACGGAGACCCTAAAACACGTCAAAAACAACCCAAACAAGAATGGGATCAACACAAAAAACGAAAGAAAACACCAAAAGCCATAGATCCACCCCAAAAGTCCCCCTAAACCTAACAGATGTTCTCCAAAACCCACAATCTACAATTTTCCACCATGATGACCAACAAGAACCCAACTAAAACCAAACGGAGACACCAAAACATGTCAAAAACAGCCCAAACAATAATGGGATCAACACAAAAAACGAAAGAAAAGCCCATATACCATGAATCCACCCCAAAAGTCCCCCTAAACCTACCTGATGTTCTCCAAAAACCCACAATCTACATTTTTCCACGATGATGACCAACAAGAACCCAACTAAAACCAAACGGAGACACCAAAACATGTCAAAAACACGCTAAAAAAGGAACTGCATCACCCAAAAAAAACAGAAGAAAAGCCCAAATACCATGAATCCACCCCAAAAGTCCCCTAAACCTACCTGAAGTTCTCCAAAACCCACAATCTACACTTTTCCACCATGATGACCACGGAAAACCCAACGAAACCCAACGGAGACACCAAAACACGTAAAAAACACCCCAAATAGAACGGGATCAACACAAAAAAACGAAAGAAAACCCCAAAAGCCATAGATCCACCCCAAAGGTCCCCCTAAACCTACCAGATGTTCTCCAAAACCCCACAATTTACACTTTTCCACCATGATGACCAACAAGAACCCAACTAAAACACAACGGAGACCCCAAAACATGTCAAAAACACCCCAAAAAAGAACGGGATCACCCCAAAAAACAGAAGAAAGCCCCATATACCATGAATCCACCCCAAAAGTCCCCTAAACCTACCTGATGTTCTCCAAAACCCACAATCTACACTTTTCCACCATGATGACCATGGATAACCCAACAAAAACCCAACGGAGACCCCAAAACACGTCAAAAACACCCCAAATAGAACGGGATAAACACAAAAAACGAAAGAAAACCCCAAAAGCCATAGATCCACCCCAAAAGTCCCCCTAAACCTACCTGATGTTCTCCAAAACCCACAATCTACACTTTTCCACCATGATGACCAACAAGAACCCAACTAAAACCAAACGGAGACACCAAAACATGTCAAAAACAGCCCAAACAATAATGGGATCAACACAAAAAACGAAAGAAAAGCCCATATACCATGAATCCACCCCAAAAGTCCCCTAAACCTACCTGAAGTTCTCCAAAACCCACAATCTACACTTTTCCACCATGATGACAACGGAAAACCCAACGAAACCTAACGGAGACACCAAAACACGTAAAAAACACCCCAAATAGAACGGGATCAACACAAAAAACGAAAGAAAACCCCAAAAGCCATAGATCCACCCCAAAAGTCCCCCTAAACCTACCTGATGTTCTCCAAAAACCCTACAATTTACACTTTTCCAACATGATGACCAACAAGAACCCAACTAAAACCAAACGGAGACACCAAAACACGTCAAAAACAACCCAAAAAAGAACTGTATCACCCCAAAAAACAGAAGAAAGCCCCATATACCATGAATCCACCCCAAAAGTCCCCCTAAACCTACCTGATGTTCTCCAAAACCCACAATCTACACTTTTCCACCATGATGACCACGGAAAACCCAACGAAACCAACGGAGACCCCAAAACACGTCAAAAACACCCCAAACAAGAACGGACTCAACACAAAAAACGAAAGAAAACCCCAAAAGCCATAGATCCACCCCAAAAGTCCCCCTAAACCTAACAGATGTTCTCCAAAACCCACAATCTAAACTTTTCCACAATGATGACCAACAAGAACGCAACTAAAACCAAACGGAGACCACAAAACATGTCAAAAACACCCCAAAAAAGAACTGCATCGCCCCAAAAAGAGAAGAAAACGACAAATACCATGAATCCACCCCAAAAGTCCCCTAAACCTACCTGAAGTTCTCCAAAACCCACAATTTACACTTTTCCACCATCATGACAACGGAAAACCCAACAAAACCCTACGGAGACCACAAAACACGTCAAAAACACCCCAAAAAAGAACTGTATCACCCCAAAAAACAGAAGAAAACCCCATAAACCATGAATCCACCCCAAAAGTCCCCCTAAACCTACCTGAAGTTCTCCAAAACCCACAATCTACACTTTTCCACCATGATGACAACGGAAAACCCAACGAAACCCAACGGAGACCGCAAAACACGTCAAAAACAACCCAAACAAGAATGGGATCAACACAAAAAACGAAAGAAAACACCAAAAGCCATAGATCCACCCCAAAAGGTCCCCCTAAACCTACCTGAAGTTCTCCAAAAACCCACAATCTACACTTTTCCCCCATGATGACCAACAAGAACCCAACTAAAACCAAACGGAGACACCAAAACATGTCAAAAACAGCCCAAAAAAGAACTGCATCACCCTAAGAAAGAGAAGAAAACCCCAAATACCATGAATCCACCCCAAAAGTCCCCTAAACCTACCTGAAGTTCTCCAAAACCCACAATCTACACTTTTCCACCATGATGACCACGGAAAACCCAACGAAACCCAACGGAGACCCTAAAACACGTCAAAAACAACCCAAACAAGAATGGGATCAACACAAAAAACGAAAGAAAACACCAAAAGCCATAGATCCACCCCAAAAGTCCCCCTAAACCTAACAGATGTTCTCCAAAACCCACAATCTACACTTTTCCACCATGATGACCAACAAGAACCCAACTAAAACCAAACGGAGACCCCAAAACACGTCAAAAAACACCCAAAAAAGAACTGCATCACCCCCAAAAAAAACAGAAGAAAACACCATATACCATGAATCCACCCCAAAAGTCCCCCTAAACCTACCTGAAGTTCTCCAAAACCCACAATCTACACTTTTCCACCATGATGACAACGGAAAACCCAACGAAACCCAACGGAGACCGCAAAACACGTCAAAAACAACCCAAACAAGAATGGGATCAACACAAAAAACGAAAGAAAACACCAAAAGCCATAGATCCACCCCAAAAGGTCCCCCTAAACCTACCTGAAGTTCTCCAAAAACCCACAATCTACACTTTTCCCCCATGATGACCAACAAGAACCCAACTAAAACCAAACGGAGACACCAAAACATGTCAAAAACAGCCCAAAAAAGAACTGCATCACCCTAAGAAAGAGAAGAAAACCCCAAATACCATGAATCCACCCCAAAAGTCCCCTAAACCTACCTGAAGTTCTCCAAAACCCACAATCTACACTTTTCCACCATGATGACCACGGAAAACCCAACGAAACCCAACGGAGACCCTAAAACACGTCAAAAACAACCCAAACAAGAATGGGATCAACACAAAAAACGAAAGAAAACACCAAAAGCCATAGATCCACCCCAAAAGTCCCCCTAAACCTAACAGATGTTCTCCAAAACCCACAATCTACAATTTTCCACCATGATGACCAACAAGAACCCAACTAAAACCAAACGGAGACACCAAAACATGTCAAAAACAGCCCAAACAATAATGGGATCAACACAAAAAACGAAAGAAAAGCCCATATACCATGAATCCACCCCAAAAGTCCCCCTAAACCTACCTGATGTTCTCCAAAAACCCACAATCTACATTTTTCCACGATGATGACCAACAAGAACCCAACTAAAACCAAACGGAGACACCAAAACATGTCAAAAACACGCTAAAAAAGGAACTGCATCACCCAAAAAAAACAGAAGAAAAGCCCAAATACCATGAATCCACCCCAAAAGTCCCCTAAACCTACCTGAAGTTCTCCAAAACCCACAATCTACACTTTTCCACCATGATGACCACGGAAAACCCAACGAAACCCAACGGAGACACCAAAACACGTAAAAAACACCCCAAATAGAACGGGATCAACACAAAAAAACGAAAGAAAACCCCAAAAGCCATAGATCCACCCCAAAGGTCCCCCTAAACCTACCAGATGTTCTCCAAAACCCCACAATTTACACTTTTCCACCATGATGACCAACAAGAACCCAACTAAAACACAACGGAGACCCCAAAACATGTCAAAAACACCCCAAAAAAGAACGGGATCACCCCAAAAAACAGAAGAAAGCCCCATATACCATGAATCCACCCCAAAAGTCCCCTAAACCTACCTGATGTTCTCCAAAACCCACAATCTACACTTTTCCACCATGATGACCATGGATAACCCAACAAAAACCCAACGGAGACCCCAAAACACGTCAAAAACACCCCAAATAGAACGGGATAAACACAAAAAACGAAAGAAAACCCCAAAAGCCATAGATCCACCCCAAAAGTCCCCCTAAACCTACCTGATGTTCTCCAAAACCCACAATCTACACTTTTCCACCATGATGACCAACAAGAACCCAACTAAAACCAAACGGAGACACCAAAACATGTCAAAAACAGCCCAAACAATAATGGGATCAACACAAAAAACGAAAGAAAAGCCCATATACCATGAATCCACCCCAAAAGTCCCCTAAACCTACCTGAAGTTCTCCAAAACCCACAATCTACACTTTTCCACCATGATGACAACGGAAAACCCAACGAAACCTAACGGAGACACCAAAACACGTAAAAAACACCCCAAATAGAACGGGATCAACACAAAAAACGAAAGAAAACCCCAAAAGCCATAGATCCACCCCAAAAGTCCCCCTAAACCTACCTGATGTTCTCCAAAAACCCTACAATTTACACTTTTCCAACATGATGACCAACAAGAACCCAACTAAAACCAAACGGAGACACCAAAACACGTCAAAAACAACCCAAAAAAGAACTGTATCACCCCAAAAAACAGAAGAAAGCCCCATATACCATGAATCCACCCCAAAAGTCCCCCTAAACCTACCTGATGTTCTCCAAAACCCACAATCTACACTTTTCCACCATGATGACCACGGAAAACCCAACGAAACCAACGGAGACCCCAAAACACGTCAAAAACACCCCAAACAAGAACGGACTCAACACAAAAAACGAAAGAAAACCCCAAAAGCCATAGATCCACCCCAAAAGTCCCCCTAAACCTAACAGATGTTCTCCAAAACCCACAATCTAAACTTTTCCACAATGATGACCAACAAGAACGCAACTAAAACCAAACGGAGACCACAAAACATGTCAAAAACACCCCAAAAAAGAACTGCATCGCCCCAAAAAGAGAAGAAAACGACAAATACCATGAATCCACCCCAAAAGTCCCCTAAACCTACCTGAAGTTCTCCAAAACCCACAATTTACACTTTTCCACCATCATGACAACGGAAAACCCAACAAAACCCTACGGAGACCACAAAACACGTCAAAAACACCCCAAAAAAGAACTGTATCACCCCAAAAAAACAGAAGAAAACCCCATAAACCATGAATCCACCCCAAAAGTCCCCCTAAACCTACCTGAAGTTCTCCAAAACCCACAATCTACACTTTTCCACCATGATGACAACGGAAAACCCAACGAAACCCAACGGAGACCGCAAAACACGTCAAAAACAACCCAAACAAGAATGGGATCAACACAAAAAACGAAAGAAAACACCAAAAGCCATAGATCCACCCCAAAAGGTCCCCCTAAACCTACCTGAAGTTCTCCAAAAACCCACAATCTACACTTTTCCCCCATGATGACCAACAAGAACCCAACTAAAACCAAACGGAGACACCAAAACATGTCAAAAACAGCCCAAAAAAGAACTGCATCACCCTAAGAAAGAGAAGAAAACCCCAAATACCATGAATCCACCCCAAAAGTCCCCTAAACCTACCTGAAGTTCTCCAAAACCCACAATCTACACTTTTCCACCATGATGACCACGGAAAACCCAACGAAACCCAACGGAGACCCTAAAACACGTCAAAAACAACCCAAACAAGAATGGGATCAACACAAAAAACGAAAGAAAACACCAAAAGCCATAGATCCACCCCAAAAGTCCCCCTAAACCTAACAGATGTTCTCCAAAACCCACAATCTACACTTTTCCACCATGATGACCAACAAGAACCCAACTAAAACCAAACGGAGACCCCAAAACACGTCAAAAAACACCCAAAAAAGAACTGCATCACCCCAAAAAAAACAGAAGAAAACACCATATACC
>NC_140314.1:0-5000 GCF_964211825.1 Aythya ferina
CCTAACCCTAACCCTAACCCTAACCCTAACCCTAACCCTAACCCTAACCCTAACCCTAACCCTAACCCTAACCCTAACCCTAACCCTAACCCTAACCCTAACCCTAACCCTAACCCTAACCCTAACCCTAACCCTAACCCTAACCCTAACCCTAACCCTAACCCTAACCCTAACCCTAACCCTAACCCTAACCCTAACCCTAACCCTAACCCTAACCCTAACCCTAACCCTAACCCTAACCCTAACCCTAACCCTAACCCTAACCCTAACCCTAACCCTAACCCTAACCCTAACCCTAACCCTAACCCTAACCCTAACCCTAACCCTAACCCTAACCCTAACCCTAACCCTAACCCTAACCCTAACCCTAACCCTAACCCTAACCCTAACCCTAACCCTAACCCTAACCCTAACCCTAACCCTAACCCTAACCCTAACCCTAACCCTAACCCTAACCCTAACCCTAACCCTAACCCTAACCCTAACCCTAACCCTAACCCTAACCCTAACCCTAACCCTAACTTTATGTCCTAACCCTAACCCTAACCCTAACCCTAACCCTAACCCTAACCCTAACCCTAACCCTAACCCTAACCCTAACCCTAACCCTAACCCTAACCCTAACCCTAACCCTAACCCTAACCCTAACCCTAACCCTAACCCTAACCCTAACCCTAACCCTAACCCTAACCCTAACCCTAACCCTAACCCTAACCCTAACCCTAACCCTAACCCTAACCCTAACCCTAACCCTAACCCTAACCCTAACCCTAACCCTAACCCTAACCCTAACCCTAACCCTAACCCTAACCCTAACCCTAACCCTAACCCTAACCCTAACCCTAACCCTAACCCTAACCCTAACCCTAACCCTAACCCTAACCCTAACCCTAACCCTAACCCTAACCCTAACCCTAACCCTAACCCTAACCCTAACCCTAACCCTAACCCTAACCCTAACCCTAACCCTAACCCTAACCCTAACCCTAACCCTAACCCTAACCCTAACCCTAACCCTAACCCTAACCCTAACCCTAACCCTAACCCTAACCCTAACCCTAACCCTAACCCTAACCCTAACCCTAACCCTAACCCTAACCCTAACCCTAACCCTAACCCTAACCCTAACCCTAACCCTAACCCTAACCCTAACCCTAACCCTAACCCTAACCCTAACCCTAACCCTAACCCTAACCCTAACCCTAACCCTAACCCTAACCCTAACCCTAACCCTAACCCTAACCCTAACCCTAACCCTAACCCTAACCCTAACCCTAACCCTAACCCTAACCCTAACCCTAACCCTAACCCTAACCCTAACCCTAACCCTAACCCTAACCCTAACCCTAACCCTAACCCTAACCCTAACCCTAACCCTAACCCTAACCCTAACCCTAACCCTAACCCTAACCCTAACCCTAACCCTAACCCTAACCCTAACCCTAACCCTAACCCTAACCCTAACCCTAACCCTAACCCTAACCCTAACCCTAACCCTAACCCTAACCCTAACCCTAACCCTAACCCTAACCCTAACCCTAACCCTAACCCTAACCCTAACCCTAACCCTAACCCTAACCCTAACCCTAACCCTAACCCTAACCCTAACCCTAACCCTAACCCTAACCCTAACCCTAACCCTAACCCTAACCCTAACCCTAACCCTAACCCTAACCCTAACCCTAACCCTAACCCTAACCCTAACCCTAACCCTAACCCTAACCCTAACCCTAACCCTAACCCTAACCCTAACCCTAACCCTAACCCTAACCCTAACCCTAACCCTAACCCTAACCCTAACCCTAACCCTAACCCTAACCCTAACCCTAACCCTAACCCTAACCCTAACCCTAACCCTAACCCTAACCCTAACCCTAACCCTAACCCTAACCCTAACCCTAACCCTAACCCTAACCCTAACCCTAACCCTAACCCTAACCCTAACCCTAACCCTAACCCTAACCCTAACCCTAACCCTAACCCTAACCCTAACCCTAACCCTAACCCTAACCCTAACCCTAACCCTAACCCTAACCCTAACCCTAACCCTAACCCTAACCCTAACCCTAACCCTAACCCTAACCCTAACCCTAACCCTAACCCTAACCCTAACCCTAACCCTAACCCTAACCCTAACCCTAACCCTAACCCTAACCCTAACCCTAACCCTAACCCTAACCCTAACCCTAACCCTAACCCTAACCCTAACCCTAACCCTAACCCTAACCCTAACCCTAACCCTAACCCTAACCCTAACCCTAACCCTAACCCTAACCCTAACCCTAACCCTAACCCTAACCCTAACCCTAACCCTAACCCTAACCCTAACCCTAACCCTAACCCTAACCCTAACCCTAACCCTAACCCTAACCCTAACCCTAACCCTAACCCTAACCCTAACCCTAACCCTAACCCTAACCCTAACCCTAACCCTAACCCTAACCCTAACCCTAACCCTAACCCTAACCCTAACCCTAACCCTAACCCTAACCCTAACCCTAACCCTAACCCTAACCCTAACCCTAACCCTAACCCTAACCCTAACCCTAACCCTAACCCTAACCCTAACCCTAACCCTAACCCTAACCCTAACCCTAACCCTAACCCTAACCCTAACCCTAACCCTAACCCTAACCCTAACCCTAACCCTAACCCTAACCCTAACCCTAACCCTAACCCTAACCCTAACCCTAACCCTAACCCTAACCCTAACCCTAACCCTAACCCTAACCCTAACCCTAACCCTAACCCTAACCCTAACCCTAACCCTAACCCTAACCCTAACCCTAACCCTAACCCTAACCCTAACCCTAACCCTAACCCTAACCCTAACCCTAACCCTAACCCTAACCCTAACCCTAACCCTAACCCTAACCCTAACCCTAACCCTAACCCTAACCCTAACCCTAACCCTAACCCTAACCCTAACCCTAACCCTAACCCTAACCCTAACCCTAACCCTAACCCTAACCCTAACCCTAACCCTAACCCTAACCCTAACCCTAACCCTAACCCTAACCCTAACCCTAACCCTAACCCTAACCCTAACCCTAACCCTAACCCTAACCCTAACCCTAACCCTAACCCTAACCCTAACCCTAACCCTAACCCTAACCCTAACCCTAACCCTAACCCTAACCCTAACCCTAACCCTAACCCTAACCCTAACCCTAACCCTAACCCTAACCCTAACCCTAACCCTAACCCTAACCCTAACCCTAACCCTAACCCTAACCCTAACCCTAACCCTAACCCTAACCCTAACCCTAACCCTAACCCTAACCCTAACCCTAACCCTAACCCTAACCCTAACCCTAACCCTAACCCTAACCCTAACCCTAACCCTAACCCTAACCCTAACCCTAACCCTAACCCTAACCCTAACCCTAACCCTAACCCTAACCCTAACCCTAACCCTAACCCTAACCCTAACCCTAACCCTAACCCTAACCCTAACCCTAACCCTAACCCTAACCCTAACCCTAACCCTAACCCTAACCCTAACCCTAACCCTAACCCTAACCCTAACCCTAACCCTAACCCTAACCCTAACCCTAACCCTAACCCTAACCCTAACCCTAACCCTAACCCTAACCCTAACCCTAACCCTAACCCTAACCCTAACCCTAACCCTAACCCTAACCCTAACCCTAACCCTAACCCTAACCCTAACCCTAACCCTAACCCTAACCCTAACCCTAACCCTAACCCTAACCCTAACCCTAACCCTAACCCTAACCCTAACCCTAACCCTAACCCTAACCCTAACCCTAACCCTAACCCTAACCCTAACCCTAACCCTAACCCTAACCCTAACCCTAACCCTAACCCTAACCCTAACCCTAACCCTAACCCTAACCCTAACCCTAACCCTAACCCTAACCCTAACCCTAACCCTAACCCTAACCCTAACCCTAACCCTAACCCTAACCCTAACCCTAACCCTAACCCTAACCCTAACCCTAACCCTAACCCTCTAACCCTAACCCTAACCCTAACCCTAACCCTAACCCTAACCCTAACCCTAACCCTAACCCTAACCCTAACCCTAACCCTAACCCTAACCCTAACCCTAACCCTAACCCTAACCCTAACCCTAACCCTAACCCTAACCCTAACCCTAACCCTAACCCTAACCCTAACCCTAACCCTAACCCTAACCCTAACCCTAACCCTAACCCTAACCCTAACCCTAACCCTAACCCTAACCCTAACCCTAACCCTAACCCTAACCCTAACCCTAACCCTAACCCTAACCCTAACCCTAACCCTAACCCTAACCCTAACCCTAACCCTAACCCTAACCCTAACCCTAACCCTAACCCTAACCCTAACCCTAACCCTAACCCTAACCCTAACCCTAACCCTAACCCTAACCCTAACCCTAACCCTAACCCTAACCCTAACCCTAACCCTAACCCTAACCCTAACCCTAACCCTAACCCTAACCCTAACCCTAACCCTAACCCTAACCCTAACCCTAACCCTAACCCTAACCCTAACCCTAACCCTAACCCTAACCCTAACCCTAACCCTAACCCTAACCCTAACCCTAACCCTAACCCTAACCCTAACCCTAACCCTAACCCTAACCCTAACCCTAACCCTAACCCTAACCCTAACCCTAACCCTAACCCTAACCCTAACCCTAACCCTAACCCTAACCCTAACCCTAACCCTAACCCTAACCCTAACCCTAACCCTAACCCTAACCCTAACCCTAACCCTAACCCTAACCCTAACCCTAACCCTAACCCTAACCCTAACCCTAACCCTAACCCTAACCCTAACCCTAACCCTAACCCTAACCCTAACCCTAACCCTAACCCTAACCCTAACCCTAACCCTAACCCTAACCCTAACCCTAACCCTAACCCTAACCCTAACCCTAACCCTAACCCTAACCCTAACCCTAACCCTAACCCTAACCCTAACCCTAACCCTAACCCTAACCCTAACCCTAACCCTAACCCTAACCCTAACCCTAACCCTAACCCTAA